>NC_080542.1:11336574-11421574 GCF_028640845.1 Ahaetulla prasina | reverse complement strand
GGTATTATTATTATACTTTATTCATTAAACATGAAACTCAGTCAACTGAACGTTCAATAAGGCATCCCAAATACCATTGACTGGTGCTGATGGTTGATACGGGTTGCTGCCAGCGTCCTAGGTATCAACCAAATACTTTCTTAAGATGTACGAAGTTCCAAGTTTTGCATTTTTGTCCCAGTCACTTTACAGTTGCACGCCCGGGTTCCCCAGCAATAGCAACTGAGCCCTGTAGCCTATTTTTCGGCAGATGTCCAGGAGCCATAGCATCTGGCATGGTCCTTGTTGACTCGGGCGATGACCCATCTAGTATGGAATTTTGTTGATTTCTTCTCATCATTGATGATGGTAGATGTCTGGGCTGGTTCACGGTGGCTAAACCACTACCGATCCGAAGACCGGCATTCCCATAACCATAGGGACTGCACCTGATAGCCGTCCAGGCCCAGCCATGCGATATTATTATTATTATTATTATTATTATTATTATTATTATTATTATTATTATTATTATTATTATTATTGTCGTCATCGTCGTCATCATCATGCTCCAACTTTTACCTCATCTATCCAAAATGTAACTTTCTTCCCAACTGCTTCCCTACCCTTATCCCTCCAGGTCCCAAAGGCGAGGATTATGGTCTTTTGGAATACGGGTTGAAGCTTCACTTTCCGTTCAAACAGATTTCGCAGCTGCCCCGCTATCAAAGTCAAACGCGGACACCTCTCTCAGTAGGAACTCCAGTTGTAGCCCCGCAGAGCTGGCAACCGCAAGGCGACAGAGTAAGGGAAAAGGATTTCGATCTACTGTTCAAAAATCAAATCTGTGATCAGCGTGTAAGCCTTCTTGGTTTGTATCAGTAGTGAAATCCAATTTTTTTTACTACTGGTTCTGTGGGTGTGGCTTGGTGGGCGTGGTGTGGTGTGGTGTGGCTTGGTGGGCGTGGCAGGGGAAGGATACTGTAAAATCCCCATTCCCACCCCACTCTGGGGCCAGCTGGAGGTGGCTGATTCTCCGAACTATTCAAAATTTCCGTTGCTACTCAAGAATTACTCAAAATTTCCGCTAGTACTCAAAATTACTCAAAATTTCCGCTACTCAAAATACCAGTTCTCCGAACTATTCAAAATTTCCACTACCAGTTCTCCAGAACCTGTCAGAACCTGCTGGATTTCACCCCTGGTTTGTATGCTAAAAATAAGGAGCAAATAAGCCAGAAAGCAAAAACACAACCAAACTAGGAAACCATTAGTGGAAACTCAATCCGTCATTCTGCCAAAAAAATTGACTTTGAAAAACTATCTTAAAAAGTTAAGTTCCCCTAAGTACAGGGGTGAAATTCAGCAGGTTCTGACAGATTCTGGAGAACCAGTAGCGGAAATTTTGAGTAGTTCACAGAACCGGCAAATACCATCCTTGGCTGGTCCCAGAGTGGGGTGGGAATGGAGATTTTGCAATACCCTTCCCCTGGAGTGGGGAGGGAATGGGGATCTTAGAGTATCCTTCCCTTGCCACGCCCACCAAGCCACGCCCACAGAACCGGTAGTAAAAAAATGTGGATTTCACCACTACCTAAGTACCCTATATAGTAGTGTAGGAAGTTAGCACCACTCCACTCTTAGAAGAATGAAATATTCTAGGAAATATTAAAGAGGCAGAATATTATATTTCCCTGGATGAGAAAAAGAGAAATGTGTTTTTAAAGACAAAGCAGCTTCCTGCCCACTCCCTGCCCCATCCCCTCGGCTCCAGGGTGATGGGATTAAGACATGACCCTCAGGACATGATAGGATTAATACTCTACCCATCTCACCACATGGCACCTGGGAAAATTACATCACCCAGCAAAGCTCAACCAAGCCTGGGACACAGACAGCCTACAAAGTTTGCTAAGACCCCTGCCTCCTGGGATTCTGACAGCCGATGGGATACATTTCTTGTACAGGAACAGGAAACTCTACGGCAGGACCCAAGAGAGTGTATAAATACAATCTTCTCTCCATGTGCCTTTTTGCCCAGGATCTCAAACCCATGTGGTCCTGTCCACCATTAAGCCATCTTTCCAAGCAGTCTCCATGTTTCCACTGTCTTTCTCCCCGCTTGGAACTGAACCCAGATGGACATTTCTTCCAACAGTAGTATTTCTCAACCTTGGCCACTTGAAGATAGGTGGACTTTAACTCCAAGAATTCCCCAGCCAGTTGTGCTGAGTTGAAGTCCACCCTTCTTAAAATGGCCGAAGTTGAGAAACATGACTAGTGGTGAAATGCTCCCGGTTCGGACCGGATCGTCTGATCCAGTAGCGATGGTGGCGGGTGGCTCGAAGAACTGGTAGCAAAAATCCCTGCCCCGCCCCCATGCCCAGCTGAGCCGTGCGATCATCAGAGGGGTTTTTTTTACTTTTAAAAGCATTTCTTTTTCAGCTGAAAAAATGGTTTTAAAAGTAAAAAAAAGAGCCTCTGATGATCGCGCGGGTCATCTGGGATCATCAGAGCCTTTTAAAAGCATTTCCTCTTCGGCTGAAGAGGTTGTAAAAAATGCTTTTAAAAGGCTCTGATGATCCCAGCTGAGTTGCCTGATCGTCAGTGGCTTTTTTTTTTCTTTTAAAGGCAAAAAAAATGTGTTTAAAAGAAAACAAAAGCCCCTCTGATGATCAGGCAACTTAGCTGGGATCGTCAGAGTCTTTTAAAAGCATTTTTTTACAACCTCTTCGGCCGAAGAGGTTGTAGAAAAAATGTTTTTAAAAGTAAAAAAAAAAGTTGGCCATGCCCACCCAATCACATTAGCCCTACCACCAAGCCACATGGCCCTTTAGCATCTCCTGTTGACATGGTACAAGTAGGTCTTGATTAATGCCGTTCGTGAATCCCCCGAAATGGTTGCATTGGCCAGAGTTGCTCTGTCCTCGATTTATGACCCTTGGTTCAGTGATTGTTCAAAGTTATGGGTATTGGAAGTATTCCAAAGATTCCATCCACAGAGAACAACAATAGCAATCGCACTTAGACTTCTATACCACTTCACAGTGCTTTACAGCCATTTCTAAGCGGTTTACAGAGTCAGCCTATTGCCCACAACAACCTGGGTCCTCATTTTACCCACCTCGGAAAGGATGGAAGGCTGAGTTGACCTTGAGCTTGGTGACATTTGAACTGCCAAATGGCAGGCAGCCGGCAGGCAGCAGAAGTAGCCTGCAGTACTCCGCTCTAACCACTGCGCCACCCTGGCATCCAATGTTCCCCCTCTCTAGGAGTGGGATTGAAAAATTTTAGCGACCGATTCTCTGCCAGGTTGCTCGGTGGGCATGACCTATTCAGCCTCCTCCACCATGGTGGCAGGAGGGCGTGTTTTTGTCCTCCCCAAGCTCTGGAGGTTTTTCTTGAGCCTCTCGGAGGGGAAAATAGCCTCCCCCAGGCTCTGAAGACCCTCCGGTGGCCGGAAACAGGCCCGTTTCTGGACTTCTGGAACTTGCGGAAGGCCAGTGTTTCACCTTCCCCAGGCACTGGAGGCTTTCCTTGAGCCTCCAGGAGGGCGAAAACTGCCTCCCCCATGCTCTGGGGGCCCTCCGGAGGCCGGAAACAGGCCATTTCCTAACTTCCAGAACTTCCAGGAGGCCCGTTGTTCACCCTCTCAGAGCCTCCGAGTGGGCCCTGCACTTACCTGGCATCCTAAACGGGCTGCATGGAGACTCCTGGGAGGGTTGGGCCAGGGTGGGAAGGGCCAGCCAGTCCTTGCAACTACCGGTTCAGAGAATCAGATTGTTCTGTTCCCCTCGCCTCCGTCCAAGTGATGGCTTAATTAGCCGGCACTATCAGCTCTGGCAGCAAACGAGCAAGCGTCTGCCAAGTGTCTCTGTTATCTCCCTCGACGCCGATGAATCAACAAACAGTACTTCAGCTCTAGTCAAGCAGTTGATTTGCCTGCTACAAAGAGGCATAGCAGCCCTTGCAGTTTTTATATCCTGTGGAGTGTGGCTCCATGACTCAGCACTTCCTAGGCCTGCCCCACCCCTACTTCTGTTGTTCCCGCCTCTCCTGCCTACGAAACCTAGGGTCCAGCCACGCCTGATTGCCATCAGCTGGGTCCGGAGGCATGGCCCGGGGGGGGGGGGGGAAAGAGTCAGGGGACGGAGGCCTTATTATCTCCTCCACCTGGCCTGCCTCTGGCTCCTGGAGCTGAGCCAGGGAAGCCGGTGCTCCCGAGGTAAGTCCTGATGGCCCTTCCCCCCTCACTTTCCAAGTCACTTTCTGGCAGGGGGCCCGGCTCGGGGGGGGTGCAGACACAACACAGATGTAAAATTATCATCCAGTTCACCTAAACAGGTTTGAACCGGCTGAATCCCACCTCTGTCCTTCTCCCTCTTTGTTTCCCTGTAGTACTCAAAAGCCTATTCTTTCCATAGATCAAATGCAGCTCATTGCCAGGCTGAAAGAATCAGTACAGGATATAATTATTGCGTTCCTATTCAGAGTCAGGAAGCCACCTATTAAAACCTGCAGCAAGAAACGAATATCGTCAGACTTGAAGAAACTGTGACCTCGACAACTATCGCTGCTTCCGAGCTGCATCACCACCGTTCCTTTTTCCCCTCTTAGAAGACCGAAGGCGGAAGCCGGAATGAGCTGTGCATCCAGATCAAGAGCTGTGCCAATTTGAGAAGCCGTTGGATTGGCTCACGGCCCAGCCCATATGCCATGTACCAGTTCTTCACCTTCCCGGATCATGACACGCCCATCACTCCGTTGAGCAACCACCCCGACTTTGAAGATGTGAAGACGTTTGCTCTGCACATCACTCCTGAGCTGCACCATTATTTGCTCGTGGAGAGTTTGTGGGTCTATGTGTTTGACGATGAGGAAGAGGAACCTGGAAGCTACTTGGGCAAAGCCCAAATCCCACTGGTACCGTTAGCGCATGGGCATAGCATCAAAGGTGAGAGCAACAAAAGATACTACATACATTTTAGCTTTGCTCTCTTGAACCGTCTTCTGTGCGAAACCCTTCTGGATCTAGGAGAGGGGTGTCAAACTCAACGCCTGTGGGAAGGATCTGGCCCATGGGGTGCTTAGATCTGGCCCGTGGGGCCGGCCTGGAAACAGCAAAGGACTGGCCCACGGTGTTGTGTCCCACTCCTCTGCTGACAGCCGGGTCAGGGAAATCCGAATCAGGCGTGCCTCTGCAGCTCTGCCAAAGTCCTAGCAAAGTCCTCAGGGCAGGCAGAAAGTGACTTCAGCAAGATATGTTTAGACTTTGCCTGACTCAGAGAATGCCAGAAAGCAGATCCTTTATATAGGCCATGGGGTGTGGCTCCATGACTCAGCACTTATCCAGGCCTGCCCCTCCCTTCCTTCTGTTGCCTCCGCCTATCAAGTCTTCTGACGCGAGGGTCACTCCAGTCTGCAGCTGTTGGTAATTGACCTCCCTCAGGCTCACATGCTGTGGAGGAAAGGGAGGGGTCTAGTTGCTCCGTTTGCCTGGGCATGGAGCCAGAGCTGGGGGCTGGAGATACTTCCTCCTCCTCAGCCTGTCTGGGCATGGAGCCAGGGCTGGGGCCGAGAGGCATACTAGGACATTCCTCCGTGTTCGGAAGCAGATAAGAAGACCCCGGCTGTGGTGAGATCGGACGAGACATAACACATGGTGCCTCTGCCAGCAAAAACGGAACTCAAGGTGGTCGCAAGGCACCCCCCCCTCCCCGGGCTCCATTTTTGCTGGCAGAGGGCTGCAGGAGGCTGTCATGGCTGAAAACAGGGCGCAAGGCGGCCGCGTGCATCCCCGCCAGCTCCATTTATACTGGCAGCGGACTAGCAAAACAAACTTAAAAAACAAAAAACAAAAGGAGAAATGTTTCCCCTTTTGCATTTGATCATGCAAGAAGGGATAGGAAAGGAGAAAGGCAAAGAGGAAAGGCAAAGAAAAGAAAGATGGGAAGAGAGCAAGGAAGGAAAAATAAGGAAAGAGGGGAAGGAAGAAGAAAGGAGAAGGAAGAGTGAAGGAAGGAAAGAGGGTGGGAGGGAGGGAGGAAGGGAAGGAAGGAAGGAGATGATGAGAGTGAGGGAGGGAAGTCCTCCTTTAGTACTTGGCCACCACAGGTGCCCTCAACATGAGTGATGTTGAGCTGGCCATGCCCACTATGTCTACATCCACCCTTGGCCATGCCCACGGTCAAACAGAACCCTGATGCAGCCCTCAATGAAATCGAGTTTGACACCCCTGATCTAGGACAATAGTCCACAATTTAGAGGCTCGCCAGGAAGCTTAGAGCGGTGTGATGGTTCAGTAATTAAGACTGAGTGGTTAAGTGATCGCTCAGTGATTAAAACTTTCCAGCTTGTGGGCTGGAAAGGCAACAGCCCAGGTTCAAGACCTGATCTCCACACAACAGGGAGAGCTCCCGTCCTCTCCCCAGTTCGAAAGCAAATGCAAATGTGAGTAGATAAATAGGTACCACTTTGGTGGGAAGACCAGAACTTTCTGTAATGACATGCTGGCCACGTCGTTGTGGAAATGGGACACCTGGCTCAATGGCCTTGAAATGGAGATGAGCACCTCCCCCTATAGTCGGTAACAACTGGTGCAGTAAAATTCACAGGGGGGCTCTAGATAAGTTATAACTCCCATCAACCACAGCTATAATGGCCAGGAAAGGGATGGAAAGGACGGTACAACGAGGGGAGGGCTAGAAGAGTTATGGAACAATTGGTGGACCCTGGTTTTCCTTTAAACCTTTGAGCACCTCCTCTCAGTTGGATGATTGACCTTTCGATGCAGAACACCCAAATCCTTTAAAGGTTCCCCTCGCACATATGTGCTAGTTGTTCCCGACTCTAGGGGGCGGTGCACATCTCCATTTCAAAGCCGAAGAGGCAGCACTGTTGGAAGATGTCTCTGTGGTCATATGGCCGGCATGATTAAATTCCAAAAGTGCACGGATTGCTATTACCTTCCCACCAAAGCTGGTCCCTATTTTTCTACTTGCATTTTTTTACGTGCTTTCGAACTGCTAGGTTGGCCAAAGCTGGGACAAGTAACGGAAGCTCACCCCCCGTTACACAGCACTAGGGATTCGAACTGCTTGAACTGCTGACCTTTCGATCGACAAGCTCAGCGTCTTAGCCACCGAGTCACCACGTCCCTCTAAATCCTTTAAGCTGACACTAAAAGGAAGCCTCGGTCTCTTTTTACAAAGTTGAGAAATTTTCCGAGTCTTAGAGATGATCTTAAGGAAAGAATACAAGAGCCGATGAGGAAAGATGTGGAGAAGCAATCGGTTAGTCCAGAGGCTGGAAGCAGGGTGAGAAAGAAATTCAAGATAGTCTTGTCTTGATTTTGTCTAGTAAAAATGGGACACAGAGAAGTTTCATTATTGATTTCAGCGCTTTGAGATTGAGGGCTGGTCAAGAAACAGATAGTACAATTCCAGGAATTGTGTTGGGTTAAGTAACGTGCTCTTGGAAGCCCACCAAGGTTTGCTCTGTCCTATCTTACACTCAACAAAATCAAGGCAGATTATTTTGAATTTCTTTCCACCATTCCCTTTTTCTTAAGACTTGGGTTCTTCTTCCAAGGTCATCTCTAAGGTCCTTTGCAGCCTTGACTAAAGGCATAAGTCAACTGACCCTATTGAAGTCTAGAAGGTTCTTTCAAAACCTTCAGGTCAACCACTGTAATTATATCATAGAGGGAAACATTATATCAGCCCCAACTTCCTCACAAGGGCTTCTTTGTGTTGGAGGTTTCCATATCTTTACTGGAAGAGTCCAGAAAGCCATGCTCGATCCTTCAACATGGAAAGCAAATGACACATCAAGACAATTCAGTGCAGGTGTCAGTGTTCCGAGTAACGCATCCATCAAAAGCTCCAAGGCAGGTAGATTCCTCAAAGAACATGTTTATTGGATACATCATATCGGCACTGCGAGCGAAAACCAACTCTCAAGTTTCCCGCAGTTTTAGCCTAATTCAAAGAGCAAATGTTTCCCTCCCCAAATGTCACAGGTCACATCGTCCAATTAAAGGAGTAGGCGGGCTGCTTGGTCACTCCTCTCCTCCTTCAACTTCCACCTGTTGGGATGACCTTGGTTCCCACAAGAAAGCTTTTTATTTTGACCTGTAGCCAGTCTATCTGCTTCCTTCTCCCTTCCCTCTTTCAGAATTCATGACAACTATGCGACAGCAAAAGATGGCTCCAGACAGGTTCCCTTTAGAGTGGACAGCAAGTTTAGGATGTCTTATGATTCACCACTTCCAAAACTAGATGTTGTTCCAGATCCAGATGTTGTTTTTCCACCTCCTCTTCTCTCCAGGAGACTTTGACCTCATGGACCCTGCAGGGAAGCCCAATGGCTCCATCCACCTCAGCCTAGAATGGAAGGCCCTTTATTTGGCTCCTGAAGATGTTCGCTACAAGGCCCTCCAAGCACATTCCTTGGAGATGCAGATTGCTGATGAGCAAAACCTGTTGCACAGACAGGTATGGCAAATATCCGTAGCTCGGGTGTAGAATGAAAATGGAGGTTCATTCTCTGAACTTGTGAGTTGTTTTCCAAACATTTCGTTACCAGACTAGCAGGGGTGGGTTTCATTTACCTTTGCTACTGGTTCGCTTGCATGCACAGATCGTATTTGATGACGTCCAAGCAGGTGGGCAGAGCCACCCTCTGCTGCTACCAGTTCACCCGAACCGGGGCGAACCGGTAGCAACCCACCACTGCAGACTATGTAGTAGTTCCACTGAAGATGTTACCTAGCCTGGAAATGAAACACAACCCACATGCTTTTATAGCCCTCTCTAAGCAGTTTTACAGAGTCAGCCTATTGCACCTCCAAAAGTCTGGGTCCTCATTTTACTGACCTCAGAAGGATAGAAGGTTGAGTCAAACTTGAGCCTGCTGAGATTCGAACTGCCAAACTGCAGGCAGCAGCTGGCAGTCAACAGAAGTAGCCTGCAGTACTGCATTCTAACCACTACACCACTGCAGCTCACTGGTTAAAATGCAGTACAGGTAGTCCTTGATTTACAATAGTTCACTTAGTGACCATTCAAAGTTACGACGGCATAGAAAAAAACTTTGGACAGTTTTTCGCACTGACGAACCATTGCAGCATCTCCACAGTTGCACAATCAAAATTCAGATGCTCGGCAATTGGTTCACCTTCGTGACGGTTGCAGTATCCTGGGATCTCGCGACCAACTTTTGAGACCTGCAAAATCAATGGGGAATCCAGGTTCACTTAACAACTGTGTGGCTAAATGAACAAATGCGACAATTCGCTTAACAGCTGCGGCCAGAAAAGTCGCAAAAGGGAGCAAAAGTCACCGAACAAATCAGTGGCGGGTTTCAACCGACGTTACCACCAGTTTGCTTAGCGCACAAGCTAACCGCATTCCATTTCAGAACAGCTGAGGAGCGGCAATACACTCTGCCGCGCCTATCAGCTGGGCTAAAAACGGGGCAGGTGGAAGGACCCAGCGGACAGTCAGAGCGAACCAGTTGGCTCTCACCTCACCATTGCCGCTATCGGATCGCCCAAACTGGGGGAAACCAGTAGCAACCCGCTACTGGAACAAATGTTTCACTTAGCAACATCAGTTTGGGGCTCCATTGGGGTCATAACTGGAAGACTACCTGTACTGCAGGCTACCTCTGCTGACTGGCGGCTACCAGCAGTTTGGAATCCCAACTTGCTGAAGGTTGACTTAGCTTTCTGTCCTTCCAAGCAATGATGCTATTCAGCTAGTTCAGACGGTTTGGGCGAACCGGTAGTAGCGACTGCGGCCTTATAATGTCTTCCCATGGAGTGAACCAAGTCTTTTAGTTCTGCAGCTGTTCTAATGTGAAACCAAAATTGAATGATTGCTTCTATTAACTGGGTTTTTTTGCTGGGTCGCTTCTGACTAACCAGTTTCTTTAGTCGGTTCCATAGATTTTCAATTGTGTTAATGTCTGGCCTATTCCCAGGCCATTCCAGCAGTGGAATAGGATTATCTTGAAACTCCCCCCAAAAGTGGTGTTATTAGCCATCAAACCAAAAAAAAAATACACTTTTTCCACTTGTCCTCTGAAACCTCTCTTACAGGTGACTGAAAAACACCTTCAGAAAATCAAAAGGATAAAAAACGAAGTGGAACTCCTTCCTGCCCAAGTGATTCCAACACGAGAACTCAAGAGAAGGAGGATAAAGAAGAAAGTGGTCAAAACTATACCCAAGGTAAGGGATAAGAGAGCCAGATGGTATAATAGTTAAAGCATCAGGCTAGAAACTGGGAGACCTTGAGTTATAATCTCGCCTTATGTTGTGACCCAGGCCCAAGTAGGTAGTAGTAAACTCAGTCAGTTCAAAAACAAACAGACTTTATTAGAACAGCTGAGAATTAACTCATTCTCAGCGTAGTCCAAATTAAATCAAAGCAAATTCTTCATAACACAATACTTCAGTCTTATCACCAACCTTGGTCTAATTAGGCAAATTCACAAAGGATTTTCTTGGCAAAAGTTCAAAAGCAGAAGACGCCGACAAGAAATAAATGCAGCAAGACAAGGCTATCAATGTTGTTTTCCGGCAAAGAGCCCAAATGCCATTGCTGGTCTTTTAAGCCTTATGGGAGGGGCCAATCATCTCTTGGCCCTACTCCTGAGTCATCCTCTTTGCTTTAGCTGCTCTTGCCTTCTGACAGCTCTTCTCATGCGTGCATTAGGAACAGGCTCCTCCTGTTCCTCTGCCTCGCTACTGTCAGCCCCTGGAGGCTCCAGAGTCTGCACATCACTTCCAGATGGCCCTGACCCCACCTCTGCCTCCGACGCAGAGCCCTCATCCAGGCCTTCCCCAGCTTCCAGGACTGGCCCATGTTCTTCCTTAGCCTCATCGCTCTCCGACTCCATTGCCAGCTCTGCAGGCTGCTGGTGGACCACAACACCTTAGGCATGAAAGCTGGCTGGGTGACTTGTGGCCAATGACCAGCAGACTGGGAGTTCTAGTCCCTCCTCAGGCATGAAAGCTGGCTGGGTGACTTTGGGCCAATGAGCAGGAGACTGGGAGTTCTAGTCCTACCTTAGGCATGAAAACTGGCTGGGTGACTTTGGGCCAATGAACAGGAGACTGGGAGTTCTAGTCCCTCCTCAGGCAAGAAAGCTGGCTGGGTGACTTTGGGCCAATGAGCAGGAGACTGGGAGTTCTAGTCCTACCTTAGGCATGAAAACTGGCTGGGTGACTTTGGGCCAATGAGCAGGAGACTGGGAGTTCTAGTCCCTCCTCAGGCATGAAAGCTGGCTGGGTGACTTTGGGCCAATGACCAGGAGACTGGGAGTTCTAGTCCCTCCTCAGGCATGAAAGCTGGCTGGGTGACTTTGGGCCAATGACCAGGAGACTGGGAGTTCTAGTCCTACTTTAGGCATGAAAACTGGTTGGGTGACTTTGGGCCAATGAGCAGGAGACTGGGAGTTCTAGTCCTACCTTAGGCATGAAAACTGGCTGGGTGACTTTGGGCCAATGACCAGGAGACTGGGAGTTCTAGTCCCTCCTCAGGCAAGAAAGCTGGCTGGGTTACTTTGGGCCAATGACCAGGAGATTGGGAGTTCTAGTCCTACCTTAGGCATGAAAACTGGTTGGGTGACTTTGGGCCAATGAGCAGGAGACTGGGAGTTCTAGTTCCACCTTAGGCATGAAAACTGACAGGGTGACTTTGGGCCAATGACCAGGAAACTGGGAGTTCTAGTCTTGCCTTAGGCATGAAAGCTGGCTGGGTGACTTTGGGCAAATGACCAGGAAATTGGGAGCTCTAGTCTTGCCTTAGGCATGAAAGCTGGCTGGGTGACTTTGGGCCAATGACCAGGAGACTGGGAGCTCTAGTTCCACCTTAGGCATGAAAGCTGGCTGGATGACTTTGGGCCAATAAAGGAAGGAAGGAAGGAAGGAAGGAAGGAGGGTCTGAGGGAAGTCCTGCCTTAGCACTTGGGTGCACAAGTGCCCCCAACATAGTGACACCCCCAACAGGAGACTGGGAGTTCTAGTTCCACTTTAGGCATGAAAGCTGAGTGAGTGACTTTGGGCCAATCAAAGTGCTTTGCAGAATAATTTGACCCCCTGCTCCTATGGCTGCCCCTCAAACACTGGAGTACTGCTATCATGTCCTCCCTAGACCTTCCTTTCTCTAGACTAGCCAAACCCAAATCTTGCAAGCGTTCTTATGTTTTAATCTCCAGGCCTTTAATCATCTTAGTTGATTAATTATTATTTATTATATTACTTCTTATTATCATTACTTCTTAATAATATGGTTTATTAATTATTATTACTTATTATTAGATAGGAATTTGCCATGTACGATGTGCAATCCGCTTCAACCTTCTCCGAACCGTGACAGGAGAAGTTAAATTCTCTCATCTTATAACATCTCATTGAAACATATCTGTGGATATTTGCTTTATCTGCCACCAACTATTGTCTTAAAGTCACGATTTTTTGAGCAAACTGGTTTTTATAACTGGGCAGATGGAGGTGGAAGAGAGGCTAGAAGAAGAAGAAGAAATGAATGTTGAAGAGACAGCAAAGATGGCCGAACACCGAGAACTGGACGATGAATCGATTCTAGAGTCTCCGCCGAAGGACGCTGGTATATCGTCACAGCTCATCATGTTGTTGAAGGACAAAACTAAACCAGTGTTTTTCAACGTTAGCAAGTCTAAGATGTATGGACTTCAACTCCCAGGATTCTCCAGTCATCATGCCGGCTGAGGGAGCCGAGTTGAAGCCTGGGAGTTGAATTCTGGGAGTTGAAGTCCACCCTTCTTCAGAGTGGCTAAGGTTGAAAAAGACTGGGCCCGATGTTGAATTTGTAGGGGAAAACATAACATCCTGTTAACAATTATATATTACATGAGGGTAAGAGAGAGAGAGAGAACTTTTCGACTCTCCCTCATATTAATCCCAATAGATTTTAGACTAGGTTCAGAGGGAGCTTCATCAATGGAAGCTTTCAAGAAGAGACTGGGCTGCCATCTGTCGGAAATGGTGTAGGGCAGTGATGGCTAACCTTTTTGTCGTTGTGTGCCAATAACGGGGAATGCCGGGGGGGGGGGGCATGAGCATACGTGCCCACACCCATAATTCAATGTGCCGCCCCCACACATGTGCACAAACCCCCCCCCCGGGCATTCCCCCTGCTTTTGGCATGCGATGGCACAGTGGGCCTAGTAGGCCCGTTTTTCACCCTCCTGAGACTCCAGAGGCTTTCTTGGAGCCTGGGGAGGGCAAAAACGGCCTTCCCTGGAGGCCCTCCGGAGGCTGGAAACGGCACATTTCCCAGCTTCCAGTGGGCCCGGAAGGCACAAAAATTAGCTGGCCGGTGTGTGCATGCATGGTGGAGCTGAGCTAGGGCAAGGCTCGGGTGCCCACTGATATGGCTCCGCATGCCACCTGTAGCACGCGTGCCATAGGTTTACCATCACGGGTGTGGGGTCTTCTGCTTGGGTGGCAGGGGGGGAATTGGACTAGATGACCTATAAGGTCCCTTCCAACTCTGTTATTCTTTTTCTTTCACTTGATGAATTGGGAAACACACAGAGGTGGGCTTGACATAATTTAACAACCGGTTCTCCCAGAATCTCCCAGAAGCACATGCGCGCTGCGTCAAAAACACTGTGATTGTTTAGGATGGGATAGCTTCGCTCACGCGTGCCTCACACACATGTGCGGTGCATCAAAAACACGGCAATCGTATAGGATGGGGTAGCTTCGCTCGCCGTCTGAAAATACGACGCACAAAGGACAAAAACAGAGGCCTAAAATGCGATGTGCAGAGGCCGAAAACCCGATGCGCGAAGGTGGCGATCAGCGGCGATGTGCTTTGGTGATTCCCCACAGCCTTGAATGGCTCTCAAACAGAGCGTTTGGAGGCTGAAAAAGTGAGGCTCAGAGCCCAAAAACGGAAGCCGTTATCTGTGGCAATCTCTGCAGCCAGGAAGAGGACACACGGAGGCTGAAGCAGGGGTGAAATGCTTCCGGTTCGGACCTGATCGCCCGATCCAGTAGCGATGGTGGTGGGTGGTTCGGAGAACCGGTAGCAAAAATCTCTGCCCCCCCCCCCCCGCCTCCATGCCCAGCTGAGCCGCGTGCTCATGAGAGGGTTTTTTTAAACTTTTAAAAGCATTTTTTCTTCGGCTGAAAAAATGCTTTTAAAAGTAAAAAAAAAGCCTCTGATGATCGCGCGGCTCAGCTGGGATCATCAGAGGTTTTAAAAGCATTTTTTTACAACCTCTTTGGCTGAAGATGTAGAAAAAATGCTTTTAAAAGCTGATGATGATCAGGCAATTCAGCTGGGATCGCCAGAAGAGCCTTTTAAAAGCATTTTTTCTACAACCTCTTCAGCCAAAGAGGTTGTAGAAAAAATGCTTTTAAAAGCCTCTGATTATCCCAGCTGAGCTTGTGCGATCATCAGAGGCTTTTTTTTTACTTTTAAAAGCATTTTTTCGGCCAAAGAAAAAATGCTTTTAAAAGGCTCCTCTGGCGATCCCAGCTGAGTTGCCTGATCATCAGAGGCTTTTAAAAACATTTATTTTACAACCTCTTCAGCCCAAGAGGTTGTAGAAAAAATGCTTTTAAAAGTAAAAAAAAAAAAGTTGGCCATGCCCACTCAATCACATTACCACCACCACCCCAAGCCACACTCACATAACCAGTTCACTTTGTTTAATGGGTGCTACATTTTCCCCCCCTTCTTTCTTACCTGCAGATGAAGAGGAGCAAGAGAAGAGTGAAGCTCAGACTACAGAAAGTGATGAAGTGGTGGTGAGGTTACCCAAACTGCAGTGGTATTCTGAACTGGTGAGTAGCTATCACGTAGTTCCAGGAAGGAAAAAACTTATTTTTACACAGGTTGCTTACAAAGTATGATGGATAGACTTGTCCAAACACACTGGGCCAAAACTGTGATTGGAGACAGAGAGCCAGTTTGGTCTAGTGCAGGTGTCAAACTTAATTTCATTGAGGGCAGCATCAGGGTTGTGTTTGACCTCGGGGGGGGCCAGGGGGGGCATGGCCAGTTCAACATGGACACGCAGATTTCTGCATATGCGCAAAACCTTCTGTGCATGCGCAGAAGGTAAAAATCACATTACTTCGTGGTTAAAATCAGGAAGTAATGATACCTGGGTGGGTGGGCGGAGCTTCGCTCTGCCATCACTACCAGATCACCGAACCACGATTACTACCAGATTGCGCGATCTGATGTGGTAGCATTTCTCCCCAGCTGTGGTGGTGTTGTGCCTCGTCTGCTTTCCCCGCAGCCGGGCCCATCTTATCTGCTTCCGAACGCTGAGGAATGTCCTAGCATGCCTCCTGGCCCCAGCCCTGGCTCCATGCCCAGGCAAACGGAGCAACTAGACCCCTCCCCCTCCCCCACAGCATGTGAGCCTGAGGAAGGTCAATTACCAACAGCTGCAGACTGGAGTGACCCTCGCTTCAGGAGAATTGATAGGCGGCGGCAACAGAAGGAAGGCAGGCCTGGATAAGTGCTGAGTCATGGAGCCACACCCCATGGCCTATATAAAGGATCTGCTTTCTGGCATTCTCTGAGTCAGGCAAAGTCTACCTTATCTTGCTGAAGTCACTTTCTGGTCTCCTGCCTGCCTTGAGAACTTTGCTAGGACTTTGACAGAGCTGCAGAGGCACGCCTGATTCGGATTTCCCTGACCCGGCCGTCAGCGGAGGAGTGGGACACGACAGGTGGCCTGAGCACTCTGTCAGCCAAAATGGGCTCCCGAGCTCTGTTTTCAGCAGCGATGGCCTCCTGCAACCCTCTTCCAGTGAAAAAGGAGCTCTGGAGTGCTGCCCGTGGCCTTTGCAAGCTCCGTTTTCAGCTGCCACGGCCTCTCTTGCAACCCTCTGCCAGTGCAAATGAAGCTCTGGAGGACCGCAGGCAGCCCTCCCAAGCTCCGTTTTCGCTGGCAGAGGCATTGTGGGTCTGTCCTTCCCTGTTTCCAGGGTGGCTCAGCGGTCCAGATCTAACCATCTCGTGGGCCAGATCCGGCACCCGGGCCAAGAGTTTAATACCCCTGGTCCAGTGGTTAAGACACTGGACTAGAACCCAGGAGACATGTTCTAGTCCCTCCTTAGGCATGAAAGCTGACTGGGTGACTTTGGGCCAATGACCATAAGACTGGGAGTTCTAGTTTCACCTTAGGCATGAAAGCTGGCTGGGTGGCTTTGGGCCAATCACCAGCAGACTGGGAGTTCTAGTCTGTCCTCAGGCATGAAAGCTGGCTGGGTGACTTTGGGCCAACGACCAGGAGACCAGGAGTTCTAGAAAGCAGGCAATGGCAAACCACTTCCAATATCTTACTAAGAAAATTGAAGGGACTTGCCCAGGTAGTCATCAGAAGGCACCAGACTAGAAACTGAGAGGCTGTGCATTCTAGTCCTTCCTTAAGCTTGAAAACTGGCTAGGCGAGGTTAGGCCAATCTCTCTCTCAGTTCAACCTCAGAGGGTTGTTGTTGTGTCTGCCCCCCCCCCCGAGCTGGGCCCCCTGCCAGAAAGTTACTTGGAAAGTGAGGGGGAAGGGCCATCAGAACTTACCTCGGGAGCACCGGCTTCCCTGGCTCAGCTCCAGGAGCCAGAGGCAGGCCAGGTAGAGGAGATAATGAGGCCTCCGTCCCCTGACTTTTCCCCCACCAGGCCACGCCTCCGGACCCAGATGATGGCAATCAGGCCTGGCTGGACCCTAGGTTTCGTAGGCAGGAGAGGCGGGAACAACAGAAGCAAGGGTGGGGCAGGCCTAGGAAGTGCTGAGTCATGAAGCCACACTCCACAGGATATAAAACCAGCGAGAGCTGCTATGCCTCTTTGTAGCAGGCAAAATCAACTGCTTAACTAAGAGCTGAAGTACTGTTTGTTCCTGGGTGACTCATCGGCATCAAGGGAGATAACAGAGTCACTTGGCAGACACTCGCTAGTTTGCTGCCAGAGCTGATAGTGCCAGCTAATTAAGCCATCGCTCGGACGGAGGTGAGGGGGGACAGAACAGTTGTTGTTGTGGCAGAAATAGTGGGGGGGGGGAGAGGAAGGTGTGTTGGATATGTTCGCTGCCTTGAGTAACTTGTAAACACCGTAAATTATTTATTTAAATAAATAAATACCATATTTTTCGGACTATAAGACGCATCAGACTATAAGACGCACCTAAATTTACAGGAGGAAAACAAGAAAAAAAAATAGTTTTTCACCTCCGCGCGTCACGTTTTCACCTTCCCAGGCCGCCAGAAGCAATTTGCAGTGCTCTGTACAAGCCCATTTTCACCAAAACGGGCCAGTGGAGCGCTGCAGAATGCTTCTGGGGGCCGGGAAGGGTGAAAACGCAACACGCAGAGGTCTTGGGAGCCCCAAAACGAGCCCATTTTTGGTGAAAACAGACCATGCAGAACACTGCAGAGTGCTTCTGGGGGCCGGGAAGGCGAAAACACGACACATGGAGGGCTTAAGAACCCAAAAATGCCCGTATTCGGTCTATAAGATGCACCTAAATTTTCACCCACTTTTAGGGTGGGTGAAAAAAAAGTGCGTCTTCTACTCCGAAAAATACGGTACATGTGTTTAATCACAGTTTATGAAATAAGCTGCAATTGGTTGGGCTCCAACATTGCACATCCTGGGAACGAGATTTTGCGAAGCTTAACAGCTGGATTGAGATGACGATGGCTTTATGCCTAAGGCCTGAAGGTGAAATCAAAACGAGAGGACAAGATAATGTGAACTGTAAGACTATAATGATGGTGGCGGGAAAAGTTGACCTTGACAATTTTTTCTCGGCAAGAAAACCATCAACCTCAGAGAGCCCCAAGGACCCTCCCCCCCCCGAAGTTTAATCCTGAGCTACGAATGCTCTTTTCTACCAGTTTAATTCTTTTCCGCCCTCAGCATCCTTCAGAGTGGATTCGGGTGGAGGTCATTTCCCTTGGCCTCTTGTCCGAAAGCTGGCCTGCGGCCGATGAGACCATCCAGCAACTCTACATCGAATTCCACTTCCCTGGAGTTCCTCTGGAGGAAACTGAGACCCCTTTCTCTTTGCGGAAACCGAGGGGGACCCAGGAGATCTATTTCCACTTCAGCAAGGGTGAGCACATGTACGCAATTCCCGGTTTGTTGTTGTTGTGGCTCCCGCCCCCGAACCTGGCCCCATGCCCGAAAGTGCCTTGGAGCCAAGCCTGCTGCCAGAAAGTGACTCAGACAGTGAGGGGGAAGGGCCGTCAGGACTAACCTCGGAAGTACCGGCCTCCCTGGATCAGCTCCAGGAGCCAGAAGCAGGCCAAGTGAAAGAGATAACGAGGCCTCCTTCTCCTGACTCTTTCCCCCCGCTCCCAGGCCACGCTTGCAGACCCAGCTGACAGCAATCAGGCTTGGCTCAATCCCAGGTTTCGTAGGCAGGAGAGAAGAGAACAACAGAAGCAGGGGAAGGGCAGGCCTAAGAAGTGCTGAGTCATGGAGCCACACCCCACAGGATATAAAAGGCAGCAAAAGCTGGTGTGTCTCTTTGTATCAGACAAATCCACAGATTGACTAGAGCTGAAGGTTGTGACTCACCAGCGTCTTGGCAGCTATCGAGGGCTCTTGGCAGGCGCTGATTCTTTTGTTGCCAGAGCTGATAACAGCCGGCTAATTAAGCCATAGTTCGGAGAGAGGCGAGGAGGACACAACAGTTGTTGTTGTTGTTGTTTTTCATTTGCTAAGGGAGAAAATAGAGGGGAAAGTAGATTTCTGTAACTTGAATACTCTCCGGGTGTTATGACCATGCTGGCTTAGGAGGGCAAACATTGTAAAGCACTACGGAGCAGTAGATAAGTCAAAGTGCTATTGCACTTTGCAATAGGTGCAAAATGCTAGAGCCATGGCTCGGCAGTGGTTAGAATACAGTACTGCAGGCTACTTCTCAGGGGTGAGATTCAAATAATTTAACAACCGTTTCTCTGTCCTAATGACCAGCTGGGTGGGCATGGCCATGGTGGGTGTGGCCAGGGGTATGTGACAGACAGCAATTGGCCACCTGCACCCCCCTGGGAGCAAAAACAAGCCATGGGAGGAGGGAAACATGCCCCCCTGGTGCCGTTTTGGGCCTAGTAGGCCTCCCTGAAGCCTCCTGGGCGTGAAAACGTGCCACGGAGGTCCCATGCCGCACCCCCTCATGCCCCATTTTGGGTATAGGCCTCCCTGCAGCCTCCTGGGGGTGAAAATGGGCCAAAGGGGGGGCTGTGCTTCACCCCTCCATGCCTCATTTTGGGCCTATGAAGCCTCCCTGAAGCCTTCTGGGAGTAAAAATGGGCCACGGGGGGGGGGGATGCGCCACCCCCCATGGCCCGTTTTGGGCCTAGGAGGCCTCCCTGCACTTACCTGGGAGCCAAAATGTGGTGCGTGCGTATGTTTCGCTTCTCATCCAAAAAGCTTCTCCTCGAATGGAAGAAGCTTCTTGGATGAGAAGTGAAACCCCTTCAAAGAAAAACCAGAAAGTCCAATCACCTCTGGAAAAAGCACCTTTGGATTTTCAAGGGAAAAAAAAAAACCCAACTGAACCCAGTTGCCTTTTGCAAAAAGGCACCTTTGAGACAACCATGACCTGGATATTTTGAGAATCTCCATGGATACCAGAATAAAATACTTGCTGAATCCTTTTGTCGCAGTGATCAAAATGGACACAGATCCCGGATGTTTTCAGAGGCAAATGCTGCTTTCCATGCTGGCGGCTGAGGATCCCGAATGGAACAAGTGAGTTGTTGTGGCCTGCCAACGGCCAGCAGAGCTGGCAGCAGATTCAAACAGTGAGGAGGTTGGGGAGGAACATGGGCCAGTCCTGGAGTCTGGGAAAGGCTCTGATAAGGGCTCTGCGTCTGAGGCAGAAAGGGGGCCAGGACTGGCTGCGAGTTATCAGCTGCCTTTGGAGTAAGACATCAGTGAGGCAGACAAACAGATGGAGCCTGTTCCCAGTGTGCGCATGCGCAGAGTTGCCAGATGAAGGGAACAGCTAAAGAACAAGGGTCAACTTGGGAGTAAGGCCACAGGTGGACGATGAACGGCCCCTCCCAGAGGGAGTAAAAGAGGAGTGAAAGGAGAGTGGAGTTCGCAGGAGACAACTAGTTCACCTAATTGGGTTGTGACTCTCTGAGACTCTTTGCCAAGTTTTGAAGATATCGGCCTGGCAGCTCCCCAAGCCAGGTAAGGTCTGTGACTGTAAATTCTCTCTTGAAAGAGTTTGCTGAAGGTGAATGGGAGGAATTCACTGCTTGCTTAATAAAAGGGGGTTTTGTCGGAACCAGGATTCTGCTTTGTGCTTTTTGAGGAAGCCTATGTCAGAACATGAGTGTCAGAACTTCTCGTTACCTAAAAACCTGGCAGGGAAGATAATTCCCGGGACATGTCTTGATCAAGTTTACCCCTTGACACAGGATGCAGTTTATAGTGGTGAGCGAGCCTCTTCCTGGGACCAGCGGGGAATGCGAAGACGTGGGTTTCTCCAGCGTGGACCTGCGAGAGATTCTTCTGACTGGAAATGACATCTTTGAGCAAGACTTACAAGGTAAGATGACTGTCCATCCTCCTTCCAAAAATGAAAGCGATCTAACAAACATAACCCAAGGCAACGCTTAAGGCAGGGCGGTGGTGAAATCCAGCAGGTCCTGACAGCTTCTGGAGAACCGGTAGCGGAAATTTTGAGCAGTTCAGAGAACCGGCAAATACCACCTCTGGCTGGCCCCAGAGTGTGGTGGGAATGGAGATTTTGCAATAGCCTTCCCCCAGGAGTGGGGAGGAAATGGGGATTTTGTAGTATCCTTCCCCTGGAGTGTGGTGGGAATGGAGATTTTGCAATAGCCTTCCCCCAGGAGTGGGGAGGAAATGGGGATTTTGCAGTATCCTTCCCCTGGAGTGTGGTGGGAATGGAGATTTTGCAATAGCCTTCCCCCAAGAGTGGAGAGGAAATGGGGATTTTGCAGTATCCTTCCCCTGGAGTGGGGAGGGAATGGCGATTTTGCAGTATCCTTCCCCTGGAATGGGGTGAGAATGTAGATTTTGCAATATCCTTCCCCCAGGAGTGGGGAGGGAATGGGGATTTTGCAATATCCTTCCCCCAGGAGTTGGGAGGGAATGGGGATTTTGCAGTATCCTTCCCCTGGAGTGGGGTGGGAATGTAGATTTTGCAATATCCTTCCCACAGGAGTGGGGAGGGAATGGGGATTTTGCAGTATCCTTCCCCTGCCACGCCCACCAAGCCACACTCACCAAGCCACACCATGCCCACTAAGTCACGCCCACAGAACCAGTAGTAAAAAATGTGGATTTCACCACTGAAGCAGGGATATCAAACTCAAGGCCCACGGGCCAGATCTGGCCTGTGGTGTGCTTGGATATGGCCCATGGGGCCGCCTTGGAAACAGTAAAGGACTGGCCCGTGGTGCCTCTGTCAGCAAAAACAGAACTTGGGGGGGGGGGCAAGCATGGCCGAAAACGGAGCCAAGGAGGGCTGCGCACGACCTCACTGGGCTCTGTTTTCACTGGCAGAGGGCTGCAGGAGGCTGACACAGCCGAAAACGGGGCCTGGGGGGGGATCGCGCGGGACGGGGCCTCCCCCGGGCTGTGCTTTTGTTGGCAGAGGCCATAGCAAAAGAAACACAAAACAAAACAAAAGGAGAAATGTTTCCCCTTTTGCATTTGAGCACGCAAAAAGGGACAGGAAAGGAGAAAAAGAAAGAGGAAAGAAAAAGAAAAAGAAGGAAATATGGGAAGAGAGCAAGGAAGGAAACAGAAGGAAAGAGGGGAAGGAAGAAGAAAGGAGAATGAAGAGGGAGGGGAAAAGAAAGGAAGGAAGGAAGGAAGGAAGGAAGGAAGGAAGGAAGGAAGGAAGGAAGGAAGGAAGGAAGGAAATATTAGAATGTGCAAAATGAACAGATTAACATTTGCAATTAAGGCCAAAGAACAAACTGAATATTATAGGATATGGGAATTATTTTATCAAAGGTTAGAGAATAAAAATGGAATCTGGAAACAAAAGATCAAAGAAGAGATCAAAGAAAATATGTTAAGATAGAGGTGTAAACAATATGATAATTGTTCTTATTGTTAGGATTTTTATGCTTAATATTATTATTATATTCTTATTAGAAGATACGTGAAGAGGGAAAAATGAATGTTTACCAGGCTTAATTGTTCGATATACTACAATTGTAAGATTAGAATAGAGAATTAATATGAATGTAATGAATGATATTGTAAAATTGGATGGCTATTGCAGAGGGATATGTGTACCGACACACTGTTTAAGGGAAGATGGAATGTTTATATTTTTTAAAAAAGGCAGGCAGGCAGGCAGGAAGATTATGAGTGTGAGGGAGGATCAAGTTACATATGCAAATTGTCAAGTTACATATGTAAATTGTCAAGTTACATATGTAAATTGTGTCAAGTTACATTTGTCAGGTTACATTTGTTAAATTTTCAAGGGACGCGTTGGCTCAGTGGCTAAGATATTGAGCTTGTCGATTGAAAGGTCAGCTGTTCAGCGGTTCGAGTCCCTAGTGCCACGTAATGGGATGAGCTCCCGTGACTTGTCCCAGCTTCTTCCAACCTAGCAGTTTCGAAAGCACGTAGCAAATGTAAGTAGAAAAATAGGGACCACCTTTGGTGGGAAGGTAACGGCGTTCCATGCGCCTTTGGCATCGAGTCATGCCGGCCACATGACCACGGAGACATCTTCGGACAGCGCTGGCTCTTCAGCTTTGAAAATGGAGATGAGCACCGCCCGCTAGAGTCGGGAACGACTAGCTCATATGTGCGAGGGGAACCTTTACCTATGTAAATTGTTTGTGCGTGCCTATGCATCTTCACAGCTCAATTGTTTCTGCCCTCCATAACGGTCTGTTTCTCACGTAGGAAAACTACTGTAGTTTTCAGACAAGATGCACTCCCCCCACCCAAAGTGGGTGGAAATGTGTGTGTGTCTTATAGAGCAAATATTGCAATGGGAGGAGTTGGTGCGACGTTGATCAGCTGTTCTAGGCGGTGGGGATCACCGCCGCTGCCTATCTGCTGCTGCTGCCCATTCGACAATTGGCGGCGAAGGGGCGGTGGCAGCGAAGAGGTTACGACGAACGGGCTGTGGCAGCAGCAGCTCAGCTCAATTGAAGGTAGTGGGTGCAACGGAGCGGAGCCCTGACGAGCCAGGTACTGGAGCTGCGATAACGTAGCTGAGCAGGCTGTGATGCTAGCCAGATGAATAACGGATGGATGCTGGGAGGCAGATTTTTTTTCTTGTTTTCCACCCCTAAAGCTAATGTGGGTCTTATAGTCCGAAAAATACGGAAATTACCCACCCGAGGTGAGCTGTACATAAATTCCTGCCAGGTATAGGCTGATAGCAGTTACTACCTGTGTTTCTCTGAAAATAAAACTGGGTCCAAGATTGATTTTTGCTCCAAAAGACGTATTAGTCCTTATTTTTCCGTTTAGGTCTTATTTTCGGGGTAATATGCTACTAAACGCGTCTAACTGGCTGACAATCTTAACTGGGGCTTATTTTTGGGGTAGGATTTATATTATGAGCAGCCTGAAAAATCATGCTAGGGTTTATTTTCCAATTTGGTCATATTTTCAGGGAAATACGGTAGCAAACGCATCCATCTGGCTGACAAACTTATCTGGGGCTTATTTTTGGGGTAGGATTTATATTATGAACATCCAGAAAAATCATGCTAGGGTTTATTTTCCAATTTGGTCATATTTTCAGGGAAATATGGTAGCAAACGCATCCATCTAGCTGACAATCTTCTCTGGGGCTTATTTTTTGGGTAGGACTTGTATCATGAACATCCAGAACAATCATGCTAGGGCTTATTTTCCGATTGGGTCTTATTTTCGGGGAAATATGTTACTAAATACGTCCATCTGACTGACAATCAGATGGATGTATTTAGTAACATATTTGGTTGGTTTTGGGGGTAGAGCTTATATTACGCGCATCCTGAAAAATCATGCTAGGACTTATTTTCAAGTTGGGTCTTATTTTCAGAGAAACAGGGTATCTGGAAAATCAGAAAGTTCCCACGTTCAACTTCAAAATATTCAAGTCGTTTTTCTCCTCTCCTTCCTCTCCACCCTTCACAAATGATGGCCAGATCAGTAAACAACACTATCTTGTGCTTTTCATTTCTTATCACCCAGTTTTGAGTTCTTTAGACCACGTCACCAAGATCGGGAATCTGAAAGTCTCCGTCAAAGCGGCGGCTGCGCTGCGCGCCATCTACCGGACAGGTGAATGGCCGGGCGACGACGGCGGAGAAACCGAAGAAGGGTGATTATGAATATAATGGTCGCTGCTTTCTTGAGAGCCAGGGAATGAGCCAGCAAAATAAACTTTCCAAATCTTTTTTTTTTTTTTTTGTTAAAAAAAAAAACATTTTTATTGTTCAGTTTGTCTCCAAAGTCAAAAATATCAAGAGTGCTAACGGCTACGAAAGAAAAGAAAAGAAAAAAGAAAAAGTTGAGAAAGCCCCATGCCCCCAACCCATCCTCCCTCCCTGGCCTGGATCAGGTGGTCCCCGACCCACCCACCCGAAGGAAACAAGGGAGGGTCAGAGCAGGAAATGCGTTTAATCCGTTCCCTCTGCGACCACCTCCGATGCTCATTCATTGGATACCTACGGGGAGATCCTGGAAACAGATAAATACAAACGGGGTGCTTGACAGTTAGAAAAAGGGGAGGGGGAAGAGGTGATCCCGTAAAAGGAGAACAAAAAAAAGAAAAGAAAGAAAATAAAAGAATACAAAGAAGCAAGAATTTTTTCTTTCACTTGTGTCCTAATCTCCCAGTCCTGCTTGCTTGCGTCTTTAGGGAAGCGTGGTTGCGTATTCCTTTCCATCACAGTTCCAAGGTGGCTTTCTTGGCGTCGGAAAAGCGCAGCGCGATTCCACTTTTCTTTGTCGGTTAGAAACACCGAGAGAACGAGCAGTTGGCTTGAACCTTTTGAGTTCTTGACATGGGTGGTAATACTTTTAAAAAGTCAAACCGGCTCCACTTGCCAAAGCTTCCAAGGATAAAGATATGGGTTATGGGGGGTGGGGAAATGGGGAAGAGTCCCTATGTAGAAGGGAGTTTGGAGCGGATATACCCCTCCCCCAAGGAGCGAGAAAGGGAGGAGCAGTGGAAGCTGCAGAGAAGCATGGTCAAGTCCCCATTCCTGAGTGTCGCCCCAAGACGGCTTCCATGCCCCCTTTTTCCCCCAGCATGTTTTTTTGTCCATCATGAACACGGCTTGGAATTCTCTCGCAGCGGATTGGTCCATGCGAATGGTTCGGAAAAGACACGGGGAAGAAAATAATAATAATAATAAAAAAAACCCAAAATATGCTCCAGAGAAACAAAACAAGGGAGCTGAAGGAGGTGCGGATGTGGGAAAGGTGAAAAACGAAATAGTTTGTGGGGAGGAGCTGACCACCTCTCCCGGGACCCTAAAGACTGGCTGATGGAGGGAGGCCTCTGTAGCCCCCAAATTTCTCCCTCCCTCCCCCCACAACTGACTGATGGGA
This sequence comes from Ahaetulla prasina, assembly GCF_028640845.1. NCBI lineage: Eukaryota > Metazoa > Chordata > Lepidosauria > Squamata > Colubridae > Ahaetulla > Ahaetulla prasina. The sequence continues at coordinate 11,396,015 of NC_080542.1, read as the reverse complement.
AAGGTTGATCATCGCCCCAATCTACTTCCTCTTCTTCTTCGGCGGGGCGGAACTTCGGCCAGGACTCCGACTGTGGGAGCTGCGGTGGTGTCTCGAACTCTGGGAGGGGGGAACCTTCCTCTTGCGGCTTATGGTGCGCTCCTCCTCTTCCTCGTACCGACTCTCTCGATCAGCTGCAGGGAAGGGAGAGGGAGAAGTCAGAACCTCCGCAGAGCTACAGGTGACATGATAGCAGTGTGATCAGCGTTATCACAAAACAGAGAGGCCCCACCTATTTTCCAAGGCACCTATTCGGATCTAGGCTTCCCCAAACCACGAAGCAGACTCCTTATCCTGACAAAAATCCCTTTTTATTTTATAGGTGGCACTTAAGACCCTAAGAAATTATCATATATGTATCCAGATATGCAAGCGAAATGTTGGAGATGTAATTGTGATGATATTTTCATATTTGGTGGACTTGTAAGAAGATTAAGGCTTTTTGGATAAGGATCTGGTGGACTATACAAAATGTTTTGAAAAAGAAGATAAAGTTCCTACCGCAATTTTTCTTATTGGGAATTATTACGAGCTGTACAGTAATTGAGACTAAGTTGATTTTAAATTTAATAACAGCGGCAAGACTACTGATAGGACAATACTGGAAGAAAAAAGAGTTACCTACAATAGAAGAATGGATATTGAAAGTTGCTAATTTGGCTGAGATGGCTAAAATCTTAGCCTTTTTGAAAGACACTACACAAGAAAAATATCTAACTGAATGGAAAAAATGGATTGAATATACGCAAAATAGATCTCAGATTAAGAGATTTCAGACTGCTTTGGAATGATTAGGACGTATTTATCTTTGATTTGTATGGGGGAAGTTAGGATTTGAGAAGAAAGGGAGGATTATAATTTATGTTAGGGAAAATTTAGCGAATGATTGTTTTTTCTTTTGAACTATACCTTGTGTTTGTTCTGGGAAGTCGTGGGGGGGGAGGGAGGAGGGTGGTATTGGAGGGAGGGGATGGAGTGGGGGGGAGGGGGGAAAAGGGTGTGTGAAATTTTTTAAAAAAACTTTTTCAATAAAAAAAATCCCTTTTTATGAAGTTACTGTTAATTCTTCTCATTCACATCCAGCAAAAGTCTTTCAAGGGTGAATTTACAGCCACAGATCTTATCTGGCTTGGGGAGCTGCTGGACCGATAATTCCAAACTTGGCAAAGAATCAGAAATCAATTAAGCAAACTAATTGACTCCTGCAAACTCCACTCCCCTTTCGCTCCTCTTTTATTCCCTCTGGGAGGGGCCATTCATCGTCCACCTGCGGCCTTACTCCCAAGTTGACCCTTGCTCTTTAGCTGTTCCTTTTGTCTAGCAACTCTGCGCATGTGCACACTGGGAAGAGGCTCCAGATGTTCGTCTGCCTCACTGATGTCTGAGTACGAAGGCAGCTGATAATTGGCAGCCGGTCCCGGCCCCCTCTCTGCCTCTGATGCAGAGCCCTCATCAGAGCCTCCCCCAAATTAAGGACTGGCCCATGTTCCTCCCCAACCTCCTCACTGTCCGAATCTGCTGCCAGCTCTGCTGCCAGGCCACAACAGCACCAGAAGGCAGGCCAAGAAGTAATGAATGGAAACTAATCAAGGAGAGAAGCAACCTAGAACTAAGGAGAAATTTCCTGACAGTGAGAACAATTAACCAGTGGAACGGCATGCCACCAGAAGTTGTGGGTGCTCCAACCCTGGAGGGTTTCAAGAAGAGATTGGACAACCACTTGTCTGAAATGGTATAGGTTTCTCCTGCTAGGTCGAGAAGACCTAGAACAGGGCTTTCAAACTCGCGGCCCGCGGGATGGATGCGTCACGCACTGGCCACCACCATGCCCAGTTTAGCGAAGGGGAAAAGTCGCAATACATCACATTGACGACGCTGTGATGATGCGAGTTTGACACCCCTGACCTAGAAAGTCCCTTCCACTTATGTTACTGTATTCTATAAGGAGGGGTTCTTGGTGCTCTCTGAGCTTGCTTGTTTTCTTGCAGGCGTTTCATTAGCCTAATTAGGCAACATCATCAATGCTAGTAAGGAGTACCGTTTGCTGTCAGTTTAGATTCTGGTGTCTTGCCTGTCGGTGTGGGTGTGGGCAGTCTTTAAAGAGTTTCCTTGGTTGGGAGGTTTATTCTTGGCTCTTTGGCAGTTCTATTCATGCTATATGATGGACGAATATTTTTCTCTGTGGGGGCTCCTACCCTCTGGAACGAACTTCCCCCTGGTTTGCGCCAAATATCTGACCTTCGGACCTTCCGCCGCGAACTGAAAACACATTTATTTATTCGCGCGGGGCTGGCTTAAATTTTGCTGGTTTTTAAATTTATATTATGAATTTTAATGGGTTTTTAGAATTTTAAACGTTTTTTAAAGTCTTAGGCCAATCGTGTAATAAGTTTTTTAATTCTTGTTTTAATTGTATATTGTATTGTTTGTTTTTATTTTGGCTGTACACCGCCCTGAGTCCTTCGGGAGAAGGGCGATATAGAAATCTAATAAATACTAATAATACTAATACTAATACTAATACTAATAATAATATTCATTCATCCCGAACCGCGCCAGTGAATGAAGACCGTCTCTCTGATTTGATTTGCACGGCTGCCCACACAAAACGACTCTGAAGCGGTGTCCAATTCAATTACAGAATGCTAAAATTGAACTATCATAAATATAGCAAGGTTCATGGTACAAATTGCATCAGCCAACACAACGATCCAAAAGAATCCTCCGAGTTTTGATTCCTGCTAATGCCTAGCAGGAAAGCTTTATGCAAGGCCCACAGGATCGGGGCCCGTTGGATGAGGCCCAATGCAGTCGCAGAGGAAGATGGTCTTTTGCATACCCCGAGGTGGCACTGCTTATGACAGACCTGGGTATTCTTTGGCTCCTTATCCGGCCCTTTGGCTACCCCTGTGGCCCACGGTCACTGCCCTTTTGGTCCATCCTTCAACAGGGCCTCTGGTGGCTCAAGCTGCTAAGACAGTCTGTTATTAACACAGCTGCTTGCAATTAGTGCAGGCTCAAGTCCCACCAGGCCCAAGGTTGACTCAGCCTTCCAACCTTTATAAGGTAGGTAAAATGAGGACCCAGATTGTTGGGGGCAATAAAAGTTGATTTTGTATATAATATACAAATGGATGAAGACTATTGCTTGACATAGTGTAAGCCGCCCTGAGTCTTCGGAGAAGGGCAGGATATAAATGCAAATAAAAAACAAAAAACAGTCCAAGTTTCGCATGTGGCTCCTTGGAAAAATTAATTGTCCACCCTTGTCAAGAGAATGGATCTACAGCATGCTAACTCTCAGATCTTATTGGATTGACTGACATCTTTGGAGGTCCACAAGTACCGTATTTTTCAGAGTATAAGACACACTTTTTTTCCCCACTAAAAGAGGGTGAAAATTTGGGTGGCTTATACACCGAATATAGCCCAGGCCACCCGCCGGCCCCTACCCTTTGGTGTTTTTTTTTTGGGCCTCCGCGCGTTGCATTTTTGGCTCCAGGCAGCAGGGATCAGTGGTGTCAAATGGGCCGTGGCAGCGGTTGAACGGGCTGCACTGAATGGGCTACAGTGGTGGCAAACGGGCTGCGGTGGCGGGGGGAATGGGCAGTGGCAAATGGGCTGCGCTGAATGGGCCAAGGCGAATGGGGCAGATGAATACTAGATGGATGCTGGGAGGCAAAGGCAGTATTTTTTTTTTCTTGTTTTCCTCCCCTAAAAAGGTAGGTGTGTCTTATAATCCGGAATGTCTTAAACTCTGAAAAATACGGTACTTGGCCTTGTGCCAGGATGGTGATAACCCGGGCTCTGAATTCCACTCAGAAACCCACAGGCAAGCAATGAATTGTCAAGTGGCGCTGTCATCGGATGGCCGTCTTGAGGTGCACAAGCAGATCTACTTGTGCTACCGATTTCTGGATTGGCTGAAGCCATAAGCCCGAGTTTAATTTTCCCTTCCCTGTGTCGAGAAAACAGAGTCAACGTTTTGAGTTGAGCGGCTAGATAAATTGAATGAGTGAATGGAGGGATGAAAAATAACTAAAAGTCGACCTAAAAAGAAGCGTCACAAGCTCAGGTTTGTCCCGAGAGGTTTTCAACAGAGAGACCTGGAAGAGGGAAGGATGCTTACCTTTGCGTGCTTCTTCCTCCAGTTCGTCCCAATCTTTCCCGCTCTCCTCCTCGCTACCCAGGGACTCTTTGGAGTAGTCTGTGAAAGAGAAGACAAGACTCTGGATTATACACCTCTTGAAGGAGTGAGAGGGAGAGAGAGGGGAGGAAAGAGGAGGGAGGAGAGAGGGGAAGAGGGAGGGAGACAGAGGGAGGGAGAGGAAGAGAGAAAGAGGAGGATGGAGAGGGGAAGAAAGGGAGGGAGGGAGAGGGAGAAAGGAACAGAGAGGGAGAGAGGAAAAGGAACAGAGAGCGGGAGAGAGAGAAGAGGAAGGGAGGGAGAGGGAAAGGGGAGAGTGGGAAAGGAGAGGAGAGGGAGGGAGATATATATATATATATATATTTTACATGACAAGGGAAGGAATCCTCAAGAGAAGTCCAGAGTGACCTTCCTCCTTTCCTCACCTGATTCTTCTGCCTCTGAAGAATAGTCTTCGTCGCTGTCCTCCTCCTCCTCTTCATACTCTTCCTCGGAAGGGTTGAAGGTCTCGTCCTCAATTTCAGACTCAGATTCCCCAGCTTCAGCATCACTTCCCTGGGAAGGAAAGGGGGACAGGAATGGTGTCTCTTAAGGAAGTCCAGACATTCAGGTCGAACTTCTTTATGAGTTTGATGGCCTAGTACTGGACAGTGATTGTTTCCTTCTCTGGGTTCAAAAAACCAAAATTATATTACAAGAATCTGAACAATTCCAATCTGTTAATGGACTAAATATTTACAGATTTAGGACCCGTGTGAAAGAGGTATGCTTGAGGCCAAGGAAGGCATGCTACAATTCTAGATTTGTTAGACAAATGCCCTGCAATGCTATTTCCATACACTATAAAAATATATTACATTATATAACACATCACATACATAATATCCCAACCCAACCCAACCCAAGCTAACCAACCCAACTCAACTCAATCCACCCAACCAACTCAACTCAACTCAACTCAACCCAACCCAACCCAACTGAACTCAACCCAAGAAACCCAACCCAATCAACTCAACTCAATCCAACCAACCCAACCCAATCAATCCAAGCCAACACAAGTTTCCCCATCCTCAAATCATTCTTTCAATCTCTGGCACTGACACCCCTCTACCTTTCAAAGAAAGTGAGTGTGCTGGGAGATGTGTGTGTGTGTGTGTGTGTCTTTGGGTTGCCGACCGCCCTTCTACCCAGGTTGCTTCATCCATCATACCTCTCCCTCTGGCTCGAGGAACGACCAGCCACCTTGCTCAAAAAAGCCTTCTGGGTCATCCACAATTGTTTTCATGATTTTGGTCCAGTTGAGGGATTGTACCCCTTCGGTGTATTTAATGTCGCACGAGCTGATTGCAGACGAAAAAGGAAGAAAGAGATGAGTGCATAGCCTTTCTCACACCTACTTCTCGAAGTGAGCGCCGTTCACAAAGCCAGACGTGAATGTGTTTCACTTCTGTGCTAAACGCAAACTAGTAAGGGTGTAACTACCCCTCTTGGATTTTTCCCTATTGGAAAAATAGGAAGAACAACAATAACATGGACACTTCAGTAGAAACATTGCCTTTGAGAAGAACGAGCAATTTTTTTGGTAGTATCTAAAAATGTCCTTGAGACATTTTATTTTATCTCTATGGAGGTTCTCAGTCATCCAAATCGCAGTTGTCCCAAAGGTGTTTTTTCAAGAGGCAACAAGACGTCTTGTAAGAAAAACAAGAAAGCCCAGCTGAAAAAACACCTTTGAGACAATCATGACCAGGATGAGTGGGAAATCTCCATAGACATTTAACTATGTACGTGGCGATGAACGCCGTTGAATGGTGTGGAGGTGTGAATGGATTTCCAGTGAAAATTGCCGACTACAGGAAGCCTTTCAGCAGTTCCGTCAGAATATTCATGACTGGGAAAATCTCAGCCTTCTTGAAAGACAGTACTCAAGAAAAATATCTAAACGAATGGAAGAATTGGATTGATTATATTCAAAATAGATATCAGATTAAGAAATTTCAGATTGCCTTTGAATGAAGGACGTTGTTTTTGATTTTAATGGAAGAAGTCAGGTTATGTGAGAGAGAAGGATTATAATTGTGTTAGATTTTAAAAATTTAATGTATGACTGTTTGTTTATTGAACTATACCTTGTGTTTGCTCCGGGAAGTCCGGGGGAGGAGGGGGGTTTTGGAGGGAGGGGGGAAGGAGGGGGAGGGGGGAGAAAAAATTTAATTGTTGTTGTAAAACTTTTTCAATAAAAAAAAAAAAAGAATATTCATGACTGGGAAGACATGGTAACAAGGTCAGCCAATGAACAGGCATAGCAACTAAGTCAGCCAATTGGGAGTTGAGATAGACTGGAGCCAGGCCGTGTCTTAGTCTGCAGCTTCTGATTCTGTGCAGAAAAGGGAAACTGAAACCAGTGTGTGTATGCTATCTGCTCTGCTGAAAATGAAACTAACTGTTATCTCCTGCCTTGTGTTGTAACTGCTACTATGTTGAAGAAGAATCAACTATTGGTACTGTAAATACTTTATCTGTTATTATGTGTATAAAGAAGTTAATGAATCCTGCTGAATCCGTTTATCTGTGTGTGTTTCTGGATTTGATTTTTGTAACAAACTCTGACAAGTTCCAAGAAGGCTCCACACCCATTTGCACTACTCAAGTGACCCCAAGGACACAGATAAACCTCCAAGTGGCCTCAACAACTCTCTAAAAGAATGCAAATGAACAGATGATTGCAAGGAATATAAATCCTTCCATTATCCCCACTGTCCAGGCAGAGCTGAAGAAGCTTTTTGGATGAGAAACGAAACATCTTCCATGAAAAACAGAAAAGTCCAGTTACCTCTTGAAAAAGCACTTTTGGGGTCCCCTTTTGCCACAAATTCATTGGAATTTGTGACAAATTCCACCAGTGTCATGATTTGATTTATCTAGGAGGTGACTCTGGGCCACTTGTAAACATTAAAAACCAGTACACATTACAATGATAAATCTATCATTTTATGGCTACCCAGAGTTGCCCTGTGCTAAAATAGACGATCAACAGATTAAATAAACAAACAATGAATTTATAATTGAAATATGAGGGGAATGGAACACAAAGTACATGAGGTAACATGGGGTTCTTCTGGTAATCTGATAGCCAACTCCAGGGTGTTGTAGTCCCATTGGGGTCTCAGGCCAGCTGGCAGAGCCAGGTCTTCAGCCCTTGAGGAACGTCAGCAGGTTGGGTTGCGAATCCTACCTTGGGTAAGTACAATGTTCCAGAGGGCAGGAAACATGGTAGAAAAGCTCTTCTCCTGGATCCTATTAGCTGAAATTCCTTGACCTCATGGGGTCTACAATATAATCTGCCTAATGACTGGCTGGGTGTGGCTAGGTGCCATGTGATTGGGTGGGCGTGGCCAGCTCGATGTCACTCACATCGAGGGGCACCTCACCAGCCTCTTCTCACCCCTCCCCTGCCAGCCACTCCTCGCCTGCCTGCCCAGGCTCCTTAGGGCCCCAACAGGAAGCAGTTGTTGGAGATAAGCACCGACCACGAGAAAGTGTTGGCAAAACAGCTGGCTTGGTTCTAAGTAGATCTGACCGAGATGGAGGCTCAGCAGAAGCACCTCACTCAGGACTAGGAGCATAGGCTTTCCAAGCAGAGGGAAGACCTGCAGGAGTGCAAGGCCAGGTACCAGTACCTGGAGGCTCAGCAGGCTGAGATGGTCAGCCAGTTCCTGGCCATGATGCAGTCCCCCGGAACAAGGCCCTCCAGCTCTTCACTACCAGTGGCACTTCCCTCCAGCCTTCGCCCAAAGCCCCATACCAGGAGGCTGAAGCAGACCCCAAGTCGGAATTTCTGCCCCCCCTCTGACTCACACAAAAAAAAGCCCGAAGTGGGAGACTCTCTGCAGCAACACAAATGTTCATTGCACATATCTGGCCCAGGGGCCGTAGTTTGAGGACTCTTGATTTAGTGCAATATAAAAAAATGCAAATAATTTTTCTGCGTCACTACCAAAATTTTCTCGCGGATCACCAGTGGTCCACAGACCACCGATTGGTGACCACTGGTCTGGATTGATGCCATGAAGATGATAAACCTCATAGGGGTTGGAAGGGACCTTGAAGGTCTCTTAACACTTCAACAGTTACCAGTCAGGGGAAATTTTTACCAAGGCAAAGGATATGCCGCCTGTGTCCATACTCACTTGAGCCATTCTTTGATGGGGTCGAGCGAGGCCACAGGAATGGCGTTAATCATCGTGACCTTCTTGCTGTAGTCCTTGTAAACGATGACCATGTCGAAGTTCTTCAGGTGGAACTGCACACGCTCAAAATGAATGAGCTCTACCTCATCCAGTGTTACCACAAATGGAGGCTGCAGGGGAGGGAGGGAAATCTGATTGGTCTTTCAAACCTTTTGAGATATTGGATAGTATGGGAGCGATGCTGTTGTGCCTCGTCCGCTTTCCCCGCAGCCGGGGCCTTCTTATCTGCTTCCGAACGCTGAGGAATGTCCTAGCATGCCTCCCGGCCCCAGCCCTGGCTCCATGCCCAGACAGGCTGAGGAAGAAGAAGCGCCTCCAGCCCCCAGCCCTGGCTCCATGCCCAGGCAAACAGAGCAACTAGACCCCTCCCCCTCCCCCACAGCATGTGAGCCTGAGGAAGGTCAATTACCAACAGCTGCAGACTGGAGTGACCCTCGCTTCAGAAGAATTGATAAGCGGCGTCAACAGAAGGAAGGGAGGGGCAGGCCGGGATAAGTGCTGAGTCATGGAGCCACACCCCATGGCCTATATAAAGGACTTGCTTTCTGGCATTCTCTGAGTCAGGCAAAGTCTACCTTATCTTGATGAAGTCACTTTCTGGTCTCCTGCCTGCCTTGAGAACTTTGCTAGGACTCTGGCAGAGCTGCAGAGGCACGCCTGATTTGGATTTCCTTGACCCGGCCGTCAACGGAGGAGTGGGACACGACAGATGCCTTAAATCAGGGGTCTCCAAACTTGGCAACTTTGAGACTTTTACGGACTTCAACTCCCAGCATTCCCAAGCAGGACATGGCTGGCTGAGGAATTCTGGGACTTGGAAGTCCACAAGTCTTAAAATTGCCAACTTTGGAGACCTTTGCCCTAGACTACAATGGGTCACAGACTTTTCTTCAAAAATCTTGACCATGCTACCATTGCATCATGCTCACGTCAGAAGCTCTGAGACACTTCCGGTTGAAAAGATTAGCTGGGACATCACCGTCACCCGGGAAGACCCAATTTGGGGGTCTTTCCATATTCCCGGCATGAGCTGGAGCAAAGGACGGGAGCTCAACCTTGCCCCACGACAGCACTTGGGTCTTGAACAGAGTCTTGCTATAACCTCCACCCTAGCATCCTAGCTACATGAGCTGCCGTCTCCTACCATGTTCCCATAATCTAAGCATATTGAAGACAACTGTCAGTAAATATCACTTAACGGGAATGCAGATTAAGAGACGATAGACACCTGAGGATTTGAGAAGGCCTAGGAGCCCTCTTTGTGGGTGGTAGGGCATCTCCTGCCAGTTTGTCAGAATTGCAGCTTTCTAAGCTCTGAGGGCCAGATCCAAACCCGCACCCCCCCTGGAGGCTGTCCCTTTATATCCTGCCTCTCCCGAGCAAACGCACACTCACCCATTCAGTACAATTCACCAGGGCACTGCTGGTTGGTTGGAGCAGGCAGGTGCTTCGGTAGGGGGCGCCATTGAACCTTTCACATGAGAGAGGCAAAGGGCAGACAGTGATAATCCCCTTATAGGAAAGATGTACATAAAATCTCAAAAGAAATCAGAGACTAGCCCTATCATATTGATAGATATTTGCCTGAAAATAAGACCAGGTCTTATATTCTTTTGGGCCCCAAAATAGGTATATGAGTTCTACTATCTATTATCCATCTATCTATATCTATATCTATTTACCTGTCATATATATATGTGTGTACGTACACACACACCCCATTTCCCTAAAAATAAGACCCAACCGGAAAATTAAGTCCTAGCATGATGTTTCAGGATGATCGTAATATAAGCCCTATCCCAAAAATAAGCCCCAGTTAAGATTGTCAGCCAGATGGATGCATTTAGTACTGTATTTTCCCCATAAAATAATAAGCCCAGTGGTGGGATTCAGCCAATTCGCACCTATTCGGGAGAACCGGTTGTTAACTTTCTAAGCAGTTCGGAGAACCAGTTGTTGGAAGAAATCTTATTTTGTTTTTTTCCCCACTTTACAGGGCTAATCCTGTAAGGAAGGCAGGAAGGAAACATTCTGGTGTTGTTTCTAGCCTCATCTTTATTGCCCTGCTTATAGAAACTGCCTCTGGTTAACCCTTAGTATATTGTAACAGCTAAGGCGAAGTGCCCATCAATGTGAGTGACATTGAGTTGGCCATGCCCACACAGTCACATGACAGCTGAGCCACGCCTACCTAGCTGGTCATTAGGGCAGAGAACCAGTTGTTAAATTCTTTGAATCCCACCACTGAATAAGCCCTAACCAGAAAATAAGCCCTAATGCATCTTTTGGAGCAAAAATTAATATAAGGCCCAGTCTTATTTTCCGAGTAACACTGTGTGTGTGTGTGTGTGTGTGTGTGTGTGTGTGTGTAAAAACAGCAAAGGACTGGTCCGCGGTGCCTCTGTCAGCAAAAACAGAGCTCGGGAGGGCCGCTCCATTTTTACCGGCAGAGGGTTGCAGGAAGCCGGCGTAGCTGAAAACGGAACTCGGAAGGCAGCTTTTACTGGCAGTGCGCCTCCACAGGTGCCCCCGACATGAATGATGTCAAGCTGGCCACACCCACCTGGCCATTGCCCCCCCCCTTGTCCCCTCGAGGTCAAACACAATCCAGATGCAGCCCTCAATGAAATCGAGCCTGATACCCCTGATCTATACCTACCTACCTATTGCCCATCTCAACGTGCCTTGAAGCCTGCACATCAGCGGTGGGTTGCTCTTGGTTCGGCCCGGTTCTTGTGAACCGGTAGTAAAAGCGGCAGGAGTCTCCACCCACCCGCATGTTTCCCATGGACGATCTGCACACGTGCAGAAGCTTCTGCGCATGCGCTCCCGTTGCGAACCGGTAGTAAAGGTAAGTAAACCCACCCCTGCTGCACATCCTTTCTCGTTCTCAAGCGAACTCTGTCTATCTATCCCAGGGATCGGCAACCTTAAACACTGAAAGCACCACAAAGGTCCTAACTGGAAGCCCCCTGTTCAATTCTAGAGGCAACCGGAAGTCCAGTTCCCCCACCACAGAGTCTCCTCCTAGCATGGTGTCCTCTTTCCTCTGCCAACCAGAAGTCCGGTTCCCCCACCATAGAGTCTCCTCCAAGCACGGCATCCTTTTTCCTCTACCTGTCCTAACTGTTGTGTCTCGCCCGATCTCACCACAGCCGGGGCCTTCTTATCTGCTTCCGAACACGGAGGAATGTCCTAGTATGCCTCCCGGCCCCAGCCCTGGCTCCATGCCCAGACAGGTTGAAGAGGAGGAAATACCTCCAGCCCCCAGCTCTGGCTCCATGCCCAGGCAAACGGAGCAACTAGACCCCTCCCCCTCCTCCACAGTATGTGAGCCTGAGGGAGGTCAATTGCCAACAGCTGCCGACTGGAGTGACCCTCGCGTCAGAAGACTTGATAGGCGGAGGCAACAGAAGGAAGGGAGGGGCAGGCCTGGATAAGTGCTGAGTCATGGAGCCACACCCTATGGCCTATATAAAGGACCTGCTTTCTGGCATTCTCTGAGTCAGGCAAAGTCTAAACATATCTTGCTGAAGTCACTTTCTGGTCTCCTGCCTGCCCTGAGGACTTTGCTAGGACTTTGGCAGAGCTGCAGAGGCACGCCTGATTCGGATTTCCCTGACCCGGCCGTCAGCGGAGGAGTGGGACACGACACTAACCAAAAGCCCTATCAATTGTGGAGCCGACTGGTGACAGGGAGCCGCAGCACAGGGATGAAAAGAGCCACATGTGGCTCCAGAGTCGCGGGTTGCTGACTCCTGATCTATCCTCTTCCAGGACTCAAAACAAAACGCTACCAGATCATCGACGGTCCTTACCCCAGCTCTCGGAAAGGAACCTCGAATTCCAATTCCTCCTTGGTTAGAGCTTCTACCTTCTCAATGAAATTCTTGAAGGCTGTTTTCAGCTTGTGTCTCATCTCCCGTTCCATCTGGGGTGAAGAGGATCAATCAGTCAAACATGCCCATCCCACCCCCCACCCCAAACTGGTCTCCCGGCTGCCATTTCTCCCTGTTCCTCCCCAGTGCTTCAAGCAGTCTATCCCCTCACCTGCTCGGCGTAGAGGTCGTCCCGATCGTGCATGTGCTGGTGCTTGCCCAAATCGGTGGTGATTTCGCCCACCTCCGTGTAAAATTGCACGTCCGTGTGGCGTTTCTTCCCGAACATGATAGCATTCTGGAGGACAGAATGGGAACTGATAAAAAGCTTCAGGTCTGCGCAGAATTATAGTATGAAAAGTCTGTGCTTAGGTTAAGAGTGGGAGTAATCTTCTACTGGACACTGGTGTGTGTGTGAGAGGAGAATAAGATCTCCTTGGTTGTTCTGACCTAGGCTTCCTTAGAAAGTATACAGCACAATCTTAGTCCAGTCAAACCTCTTTTCTTCATATGGCTGTGAATTATTGTCATAACCAGTCCGAAAGGCTTCTCAAACAGTCTTTCAGGGGAATGTTTATAAACACCCACCTTATCTCCCTTGGAATGCTGGCAGAGAACTAATTGCCAACCGCAGGGCAAGGCCAAGCTTAGCACAGAGTCAAACAGAACTTTCCAAAGCTTTAACCGACCAGATGAACTAATTGCTTCCTGCAAAAGCTCACCTCCCGTTTGCTCCTCTTTTATGTCCTATGGGAGGGACCAATCATCTCCAAGCCTTACTCCCAAGTTGACCCTGTTTTCTTAATTATTCTTGTCTTCTGGCAGCTCTGCGCATGCGCACACTGGGAACAGGCTCCTGCTGTTCTTCTGCCTCGCTGATGTCAGACTCCAGACGCTCTGGAGGCAACAAAGAACTACCAGATGGCCTTGACCCCCTCTCTGACTCTGACTCGGGAGCCCTCATCCGAGCTTTCCCCAGACTCCAGGACTGGCCCATGTTCCTCCCCAACCTCCTCACTGTCCAAATCTGCTGCCAGCTCTGCTGGCTCCTGGCGGGCCACAACGTTGGTGCTCTCTGAGCTTGCTTCTTTTCTGGCAGACGTTTCATTACCAAACTAGGTAACATTATCAGTGCTAGTGATACACTAGTTAGTGAACGCTAGCACTGATGATATTATCTAATTTGGGTCATGAAACGTCTGCCTGAAAACAACCAAGCTCAGAGAGCACCAAGGATCCCTCCTTTCAACCCTGAGCTACAAATGTTCTTCTTTATTGGTAACAGTAAACAAGGCCGAACCGGCTTTTCCCTGACCATAAATGATGGGCCAAGCTTCTCCTCAAGATGAGGCTGTGTTTAGGCAGGAGATGCACCCATCGGTTTCAGGATTGGCACAACATTACAAACCACCAAGCATGGGCTTGCAGAAAGTTCAAATGCAACAGGTTGTTGTGGCTCCGCCCCCTGAGCCTGTCCTCATGGAGGAGAGTGACTTGGAGAGTGAGGAGAGGAGCCAGCAAGGCCTCCCTCACCAGGACCCTCCTCGCTGGCACTGCCCCAAGTTCCAGATGCAGGCCAGGAGGAGGAGCTAACAAGGCCTCCCTCTCCCGCACCCTCCTCTTCCCTGGCAATGCCTCAAGTTCCAGCTGCTGACAATCAATCCTGGATTGATCCGAGGCAGCGACGAAAAGATAAGCGTGCGCAGCAGAGGAAAAGGTGTGGCAGGCTCAGAGATTGCTGAGTCACTGAGCCACATTCCACAGGGTATAAAAGTGGGTGGAGCTGCCATGTGGCCCTTGTGACGGACAAAAAAAGCTACCAAGGGTGCACTGCAGCTCAGTTGTTGGAGGGTTAAAGGACTTTGTCAGTGAGTTTTGGCAACGGATCTTGGACACGAGATAACGGACTCAGAACTTGGCAGGCCTTTGCACGGTCACTGCCAAGTATTTCCTCAACTGAAGAAAATCAGGTCTATAGCAAATAAAAAGACTGGGAGACACGCGTCTTGCATTTGCTCTGTGAAGTGGGGAGGGGGACATAACACAGGTCGTGTTAATGGAGAAAACTGAGGGCCTCGTCTGTCCTTGCTACCCGCTTCCGCCTGTGAGGATCTACTCAGCCCTCTACCCTCTCCGAGCTCCCGAGGCGCAAGGATACCTTCAGATGGAAGTGAAGCACGATGATCATCTCCCCATCGCAGGGCTGGAACACGGCATGTTTGATGTTGTTGTATAGGATGTCCACTTTATCTCCCCGCACGGAGGTGAAGCGGAAGCCTGTCAAGGAAAAGCTGCAATGAGGGGCAAAGCTGCAATGAGACCCAATCTGGGTCATCGAATTGGAAATGCCAGTAGAACCTCCCCGGGCATGGAAATTCATTTTTATTTATTTTATTTAGCGCATGGCTTTATACCACTAGCCAGGAAACTACAGTGCGAATGCATAGTGGTTTGGCTGCCAATTGACTAGCTCTGTGGTGGGACACATTTGCACGCTTCCTGAGGTGCGCCACTGCAGGGCGAACTAACTTTACACCAGAAAGAAAGAATAGTGTCTTTTCCTGCAGCAGCATCCCTCGAACGGAGCTGCCTCGCAAATGGGTGTCGCAATCGGGAAGGTTCATAAGCCGGCAGAAATCTGACTGCCTGCACAAAGCACCAGCTCGTCTCCCCACCAAAGTGGTACCTATTTATCTACTTGCATAGAACATGCTTTTGAAATGCAAAGGTGGGCAGAAGCCGAGGTGAGCGGCGGGAGCTCACCCTGCCATGCAGTGCTAGGGAGCGAACTGCTGGAGCAGAGACCATCTCCAGAGTCATTAAGCCAGAGCCAACGCACCTCTCGGGCATAGAAATATGGAAGACACAATCTTGGGCTGGCTGGGCAAAATTCCAGGGACTGGGGTGGTGAAGCCCAGAGGAACCTCTTCCAATGTTCTGCTTTTGAGCTATCTGGCCTTTAAAAAGTCTAGAGGTCCTTCTCAGAGGCACAGCTCCGTGCATCTCGCAATTACCGTTGACATGGGCTTCCAGTGATCCCTGCATTCGCTTCTGGGTGATGTTGGGACGGATGTAGAGGTCCTTCAGTTTTGGATTGCTGCGGTTGAGGTTGATCACCAGAGAGTCTTGTTTGACAATTCCCTACAGGAAAAAAAAAAAAGTTCAACTGCTTCTGCTGATGGAGCCTGTGTGTCTTCTACAGATGCCCTCTCCTGGTTGTTGATCTCAGCAAACATCTCCCCAAACGCGCTTTGGTTTCTCCAGCCACCTTTGGGAGATGCTTGCCTGGAAATCTGGCTCACCTCCTTTTCTTTCTCCTCAGCTTCCCGGGTTTTATAACGCTTCTGCACCTCCTTGATGATACGGAAAGCATTCTGGAGGTTGAGTGCTGGGACCATCTGCTCCCCGGGCGTTTTTATGTTGGATGCTCGGTATGTTCTGAAGGAAGAGCAGCGTTAGCATTAGGAAGCAACCAGTCATGACGCTGAATGTGATGACCTGGGACAAGGCACGAAGGTCACACAGCCAGCTGAGAGTTCAAACGCCCCTTTAATGCTCCAAATTTCCCATCAAATGCTCCCACTTTCTTGGCAAGTCCTAGAGCAAAATGTGCGCACACACGGCAGCCTCTGGCTGCGCCCAGTCCAACAAAATGAAGAAACAGGGAAAGGAGTTAATGAAACAAGGAACAAACAATGAGTCTACAAGATACTGAGTCCATGAAGTAAGGAAGAAGCAAGCAGTCCTGCAAACTCCAAATGTTTGTACGGGCACACCAAGCGCCACCAATTCAGCATCTATTCCTGACAAATGCTCCTCCCCACAGCATCTCCTTAAATCTCAATCCCCGGGTGTGCCTTGTGAAGAGGGGTGGGGCTCTCTCCTCCTGAGTCGTCAAGTCGGCCTGCGCTGTTCCCGCCTTCTCTCCACTCTCCCTGCTCGGGGATCAAGAGGGGACGGTCCTTGCTCATTGCCTGAGCTCTGTCGCACCTCATGTCCACTGCTTGCCCTCTCTCAGTCATCCTGCCCCCTGTTCCTCCCTGCTAAAAAGCTGTCCCAATCCTGAAGGGCCCTGAGCTGACTCGGCCTGCTCCTCCACCACATTCCTCCCAAGCTAATGAAGCCGCCCCCTCGATCTCGATGGGGGCATGACACTGAAGGTTTCTTTGATTGGACTGCTAGGAGCATGAGGGAGGGGGAGGGAGACTGCCTAGGTTCTGAACCTTCAGAATTCCCATTCATTAGATCCACAATATCAAAGGCGGCCTCTTTTTTCTCATCAAGGCATGGGCTCTAACTCAAGACAATCAACACAAGAATACCAGCCCTGCAGCCCAGGTATAAACACACAAACTGCCATCATTGTACGAACATTCCTAATCACAATTGCCTGGAGAAGGCATTAACTCACATTTCTTTTACAAAAGTGGCTTCTGGGTTAGGAAAGATATTTCCCTCGTTGCGACCCAAGGCACTGCCTGGACAGTAAAAGTTGATCCTCAAGTAAGTGTAATCACCTTCTACCGACATGCTGATGTTCTGGACGAGAAAACCAGAATAACAAAAAAATAAGAATACTTGGAAAGGATCTTCGAGGTCTTCTAGTCCAACTCCCCCTGTTCAAGCAGAAGACCCTATAACATTCTGGACAAATGGCTGTCCAATCTCTTCTTTAAAATGTCTAGTGATAGAGCTCCCAGAATTTCTGGAGGACAGCCATTCCATTGAATAATGGTTTTCACTGTCAGGAAATTTCTCCTTAGTTCCAGGTTGCTTCTCTCCTTGATTAGTTTTCATCCATTGCTGTTGTGGTCTGCCAGCAGCCTGCGGAGCTGGTAACGGAGAGGCAGCGATATGGCTGAGGAACAGAATGGACCAGTCCTGGAGGCTGGGGAAGGCCAGGATGAGGGCTATGTGTCAGAGGCAGAGGTGGGGCCAGGGCCATCGGGGAGTGAGATGCGGACTCCAGAGCCTCCAGAGGCTGACAGTAGTGAGGCAGAGAAACAGGAGGAGCCTGTTCCTAATGCACGTATGAGAAGAGCTGCCAGAAGGCAAGAGCAGCTCAAGCAAAGAGGACAACTCGGGAGTAAGGTCAAGAGATGATTGGCCCCTCCCATAAGGTTTAAAAGACCAGAGACGGTGTTTGGACTCTTTGCTGGAAAACGTTGATAGCTTTGTCTTGTTGCATTTGTTTCATATTAGTGTCTTCTGAACTTTTGCCAAGAAAGGCCTTTGGCAGTTTGCCTAATTGGACCAAGGTTGGCGATAGTACTGAGGAATTGTGTTGGGAGGAATTTGCTTTAATTTAATTGGACTATGAATTACTTCATTCTCAGCTGTTCTAATTGTTTGTTTTTATACTGATTGAGTTTCCTACTACCTACTTGGGCCTGGGTCACAACAATTGCTTCTTGTCCTGTCCTCAGATGCTTTAGAGCGGGGGGTGTCAAACTCAAGGCCCGTGGGCCGGATCAGGCCCATGGATTGCTTAGATCTGGCCCGTGGGACCGGCCTGGAAACAACGAAGGACCGGCGTGTGGTGCCTCTGCCAGCGAAAACAGACCTCGAAAGGGCTGCATGCGGCCCTCCCGAAATCCGTTTTCTCTGGCAGAGGGCTGCAGGAGGCCATCCCAGCCAAAAACGGCGCTCACGAGCTCTGTTTTCGCTGGCAGAAGATTGCAGGAGGCTGTCCCAGCTGAAAACGGAGCTTGGGAGCCTGTTTTCTTTGGCACAGCACACAGGCCACCACAGCCACCCCTGACATGAGTGACGTCAAGCTTGCCACACCCACCCTGGCCACGCCCTCAGCCCCCTGATGTCAATGTCGGCCATGACCCCCAGCCGACCCTGAGGCGACCCTCAATAAAATTGAGTTTGACGCCCCTGCTTTAGAGAATAGGTTGAGCCCCTCTTCTCCTCCAGAGGAGAGACCACACCCTACTTATTTATTTATTTATTTAAATTTTTATACCGCCCTTCTCCCGAAGGACTCAGGGCGGTGTACAGTCAAGGTTAAAACAATTAAATATACAAAATTAAAATATCAATTAAAATACATATTCAATAATGGCCAAATTAAAACCGTCAAATTGACCCAGACTAAAATACCCCATATAAAATTACTAAAAATTCAAAATTTGAAAAAATTTAAAAATCAAGCCAGTCCCGCTTGGATAAATAAATAAGTTTTTAATTCACGGCGAAAGGTCCGAAGGTCAGATAGTTGGCGCAAACCAGGGGGAAGTTCGTTCCAGAGGGTAGGTGGTCCAACAGAGAAGGCCCTTCCCCTGGGGGCCGCCAGCCGACATTGCTTGGCGGACGGCACCCTGAAAAGACCCTCTCTGTGAGAGCGTACGGGTCAGTGGGAGGCATAAGGTAACAGCAGGCGGTCCCGTAAGTACCCGGGCCCTAAGCCATGGAGCGCTTTAAAGGTGGTAACCAGAACCTTGAAGCGCACCCGAAAGACCACAGGTAGCCAGTGCAGACTGCGCAGGAGTGGTGTTACCCGGGAGCAACGTGAGGTCTCCTCCCCCTCCAATGACAGGGTGGCCCAGCCTTCTTCCCAAGATCACAACCATACAAAGAAATAACCTCTGCTTATCTTTTTTTTTCCCTTGGGCATCACAACAATCACGTTTCAGCAGTTTCCCTTTCAAAGCCATTTTCTGCTCCTACTTCTCCTGAGTCGCGCCTTCCTAAGACTTGAGTTTTCCAACCTAGCCCAAGGAACAGAAGTCCTCGTTTACCTTGATGGTAGCGATGTGGAATGGAGTGGCGATGCCAAAAACAGGCATGATGACAGTCTCGTACTTCTTGTCGATGTAAATCTTCATCTCCCGAATGTACGGTTCTTTGGGCATCAGAGATGGGTTCTTATAGGATACGTTTGACTTGCGGGCTCTGCGAAGAAACAAATAGAATAGAAAAAAAATTAACAGGGTAGAAGGTTCCCAGACGCCTCCTACAGACCTCAGGGAACATGGTTGTTGTGGCCCGCTGGCGGCCAGCGGAGTTGGCAGCAAAGTCAGACAGTGAGGAGGTTGGGGAGGAACTTGGGCCAGGCCTGGGGGCTGGGGAAAGCTCGGAAGAGGGCTCTGCGTTGGAGGCGGAGAGGGAGCTAGACAGCAGTGAGGCAGAGGAACAGCTGGAGCCTGTTCCCAGTATGCGTATGCACAGAGCTGTCAGAAGACAAGAACAACTAAGAAAGCAGGGTCGATTTGGGAGTAAAGCCACACCTTAGAGGTGATTGGCCCCTCCCATAGGAAACAAAAGAGGAGGGAATGGGGAGTGGGCTTTTGCAGGGAACAATTTGTTCGGTTGGTCGCTTCAAGAGTGAAAAGTTCTGTTCGTGACTAGAAGAGACTCTGCCAAGTTTTGCCTTGCCCTGCATTTGGAAACTAGTTATCTGGCAGCTTTCCAAGCGAGATAAGGTTTGTGTTGATAAATATGCCACTGAAAGACTGTGCCAAGCCTTGCTGACTGGGAATGAAAGGAATTCAAGAGTTGTGTAAATAAAAGAGGTTTTGTCAGGATCAAGACTCTGCTTCGTGCTTTTTAAGGAAGCCTAGGTCAGAACAATGGCTTGCACAGAGGCAAGCAAGCTCAAGTATGGGGGTCCTTGGTGCTCTTGTGCCTGGCGGTTGTACAGATAGTCCTCAACTGACAACTACAATTGAGCCCAAAATTTCTGTTGTTAAGTGAGACATTTGTTCATCTAATCCTAATCTGCATCACACAGAGGGTACTTAACCATGCCCAGCAACAACAGCCAGCCAATCAGTCTGAAATCAGACCATGACTCAGAAATAGCCGAACAACATTCAGACTAATTTGCATCTCATAAAAAGGTATTTAAAGACCGGTGTTCTGACGGACGAGCACAACTCAAAATACATAGACAATGTCTCCTCAAATGGTGATGAAATGTTTGCAACCAAACTGCCTAGCGCGGAGCTCAAACCAATAGCCTAATTTGTTCAGTGAGTTTTGTCCCATTTTACGATCTTACTTGCCCCGGCTGTTAAGTGAATCACTGTGGTCGATCAGTTAGTAACCCGGTTGTGTGAAGTTAATCTGGTTTCCCCACTGACTTTGCTTGCCAGATGGTCGCAAAAGGCGACAACGTGAGTTTGGGACGCAGCAACGGTCATAAATATGAACCAGTTGCCAAGCTTTTGAATTTCAATCCCATGATCGTGGGGATGCGGCAAAACTTGTGTGGAAAAATGGTCATAAGTCCCTTTTTTCCAGGGCTGTTGTAACATGGAACGGTCACTAAATGAACCGTTATAAGTTGAGGACTACCTGTATTGCAGATGTTTCATTACTGAACTAGGTAGCGTCATCAGTGTGATGATGTCATCTAGTCAGGTAATAAAGAGTCTGCAAGAAAACCACCTGTCTCAGAGAGTATGAAGGACCCCAACGTTCAACCCTGCGTGGCAAATATTCCCTTCTCATCGGTCAGCTCAATTATTTTTGGAAAGAGGGATGCTTTCTTGTCCTATATGACCAGGAGCGGCTCTTCGATCGCATGTGACATGGCCCCCAGATTGGAAACAGGAAAAACCCATTATTGCTCCCACCGCGCACAATTCTTACTTCTGGATCTGCTGCTCCCCTTTTTGTTCCGTTAAGCGTCTCCGGGCTTCTTCGTTTAGCTGCGCGGCCAGTTCCTTCTGATGTGCCCGGCGTTTCTCTTCAGCTGTCAGTTCGTTCTGGAAAATGGAATGATTGCTGCTCACAAAGCATCGGAAGATCCCTCTCTCCATCCCTCCTTCAATTTACTACCTCAGCCTTCAGTGATCTGGTGTTCTGACCCAGCTCCCCAAACACGACAAACCCTCTGAAGCTAAATGAATGATTCTTTTATTAGGAGCGCCAGCAGCCCCAGCAAAAAGTTTCTCTCTCACCGCAGGCTAACAAGTCTGTCCGGCAGAGAGATAAAATAGTTGTCTGTCACATCTATTCATCTCTGCCCCCTGCCTTTTATCCCCAGAGCTACGGTGGGGCTTTGCTAGTAGCGGTGGCTCTTCCGTCCCAAGGACCAGCCCATAGATTTCCGCTGTTCTCCTTTCCTCTGCCTTCTGCGCATCCGCGCGTCAGGCACTGGACCCAGCTGTTCCTCTTCCTCAACAGCCACACTCAGACCTGGGGGCTGTTGACTCTTCATCTGAGGGCTGACGGCCGGCCCAGCCCCCCCCCTCTCTTGCCAGCTCCATTCCCTCTTCCCACTCGGAGCTCTCAGGTTGCCTTGATGCTGACCCTGGCTCCCATGCCTCCTCCACGTTTCATTTGGCTGCTGGAGGGGCCGACGGCTGACAGGCTACAACACTTGGCCTGCTGTGGGCTGGGCAGAGAAATCTGGGAGTTGTAGTCCCAACAGTTGTGATGTTTGTGTCTGTATTGGGGGAAAGAGCTTGAGGAAGTATGATCCAACCACTGAGCTAAGCAATATCTCACATGAAGACCATTTTTTTCAGTGTTACATGACACAACTCCCTCCCACTCTGCCCTCAACCCATCTAAATTTCTCTACCCGTGTCCTTTCTGGTAGCAGGGCTGCCCGTGAACCACGCCCAAGGAGGATTCCTTCCGTATCATCTTCTTCTTCCTCTTCCTCCTCATCCTCTTTCTGTGACGAAAAGGAGAAAAACGACATAAACATCACATAAGAGACAGCTTCTTTGAAAAGGGCGGAATTTTTGCTTTCCAAACGTATTCTGCAATACAGGTGGTCCTCGACTTCTGATTATAGTGGAGCCTGCCCGTCAGGGTCACAAAGCAGATCAACCCATGTGACCGGCCTGATTTCATGATCCGTTTTCTGGAGGTCGTTAAGTGAACGCCAAAGTCCTTAAGGGAGGCAATGGTTTGCTAGAGGTTGGACAAAAACATCAGAAAATGTAGCCACGTGACCACGGGATGCTGCAAACAGTCGTAAATCCAGGCTGGTTCCCCAGTGTCCAAAATACAGTCATATGATCATGTGGGAGGGCCCATTATGAGAAAACTGGTTTGTAAGTTCTCTTGGGGAGGCTTAACATAGCTTTGAATGGTTCCGGGGTCGTATTACCATATGTGGTAGACATTGTGTAGAAGCAAAAAAATACTGGGCAAACATTCGTAGGTGGTTGGAGAAGATGACACAACACGTTGATCTTAAACCTGAATTATTCTTGTTGGGGATTTTACCAGAAACTTACAGTAAAGAAAATGTATATTTGATTATTCATATAATAACTGCAGCTAGAATTATATTTGCACAGAATTGGAAAAGCGAAGAAATCCCTTCGGATGAGAATGTGATTAAAAAATATTAGAATGTGCAGAAATGACTAAATTAACACTTGCAATTAAAGGAAAGAAAGAATCTGACTATTATAGTATATGGGAGTTATTTTATCAATGATTAGAGAATAAATATGAAAATTAGATCCTGAAGATGAAACTGAAATACTTTGGCCACTTAATGAAAAGGAAGGACTCACTGGAGAAGAGCCTAATGCTGGGAAAGATTGAGGGCAAAAGAAAAAGGGGACGGCAGAGAACGAGGTGGCTGGATGGAGTCACTGAAGCAGTAGGCCTGAGCTTAAATGGACTCCAGAAGATGGTAGAGGATAGAAAGATCTGGAGGAACGTTGTCCATGGGGTTGCGATGGGTCGGACACGACTTCGCAACTAACAACAACAATGAAAATTAGAAATAAAAGCAGAGGAGTGAAATATGGAAAATGTATTACAAAGTTAAATAAGCTAAGAAGAAAAATGCTATAAATAATAGGTATGTTATGTATTAATATTAATCTAAGAATAGATATAAATAATGAACATGGTTGTAAACTTTAATTGTTATTGCACAAAATATTTGTACCCAGACGACACACTCTTTAATAAAAGATGAAATGTTTGTACTAAAAGAAAAGTTGATTTTTTTTAAAAAAAAAGTAACTTTGAATGGTTGCTAAGTGACCGTTCCTAAGTCAAGGACCGCCCTCATTAGAAATTTCTCATAAAATATAGGCATTTTTCACCCCGAAAAGGCATGTTTTAGGAAAAACGTTCTCGGCGTGGTTCTCAAATGCCATTTTTGAACTCATGTTTGAAAATGTATAAAACACTCTCTCTGTTGAGAGTGACCCAGCTGAGAATTGAAAATGTGACATTTCCCCCCAAAAAACGGGAAAGGAATCTGACATATCTCTTCGCCCCTGCACCCCACTTTAAGTTCTTTAAAAGCTCTTCTGCTTTTCTGGACTCCGTCGAGTTTTCGACTCACCTTTAATAAAATGCTGACGTTCTTCACCTTCTTTTTGACAGATGTGAGGAGAGTTGCTGGACCGTCCTGAGAGGATTAAAAAAACAAAAAACACAGCTGAGAAACACACCCACATCCATTTGCACCTCTCAGGTGACCCTGAGGACACGGATAAACCTCCAGGTAGCCTCAACGACTCTCTAAAAAGGATGCAAATGACCAGCTGTCTGCAAGGAGTATAAATCCTTCCATTCCCCACCATCCGGTCAGAGCTGAAGAAGCTCCTTGGATGAGAAGCGAAACGTCTTCAAAAAGAAAAACCAGACAGTCCAGTTGCCTCCTGAAAAAAAGCACCTTTGGGACTCCAAGTGGCCTCAACGACTCTCTAAAAGGATGCAAATGACGACCTTCTTCTCTGGGAATATTTTACTGCTAACTAGAGCGTACAAAACATTTGCTAGACCAATTCTCTAATACAGCTCATCTGTCTGGAACCTGCACTGCATATCGGACATAAATACAATTGAGAGAGTCCAGAGATATTTTACGAGAAGAGTCCTCCACTCCTCTACCCGCAATAAAATACCTTATGCCACCAGACTTCAAATTTTGGGCTTAGACAACTCAGAAGTACACTGACTTCGGTCTACTTAGTGTAGTACATAAAATGATCTGCCACAAGGTCCTACCTGTCTATGACTACTTCAGCTTCAACCCCAACAATACACGAGCAAATAATAGATACAAACTCAAGGTAAACTGCTCCAAACTCGACTGCAGAAAATACAATTTCAGCAACAGAGTGGTCAATGCCTGGAATGCACTACCTGACTCTATAGTTTCTTCCCCAAACCCCCAAAACTTTAAGCTTAAACTGTCTACTGTTGACCTCACCCCATTCCTAAGAGGTCTGTAAGGGACGTGCATAAGAGCACCCGCCTGCCTACCATCCGTGTCCTACTATTCCTTTTTACTCTTACTCTTCTCATGTATTCAAATTACGTTTATACTTTTACCTGTTATCGTATATATGCTTGACAAATAAATAAATAAAATCAAATCTGGAAGGTGTATAAATCCTTCCATTCCCCACCGTCCAGTCAGAGCTGAAGAAGCTCCTTGGATGAGAAGGAAAACATCTTGAAAAAAAAAGACAGACAGTCCAGTTGCCTCTTGAAACAAGCACCTTTGGGATGAAGTGACCTGGATGACTGAGAATCTCCATAGACACAGCAGTGAAATTGCTGCAGGCTGGATTTCTGAGAGACCGGATTCCCTCCCTCAGCTGGGAATTAGCGTTTGCCCCTTATACAGGTAGCCCTCAACTTACGAGTTTATTTAGTGACTGTTCAAAGTTACGATGGCACAAAAGTGACTTTTGACCGTTTTTCACACTTATGACCGCTGCCCCATTCCCCACGCTCATGGGATTTGCAGTCGGATGCTTGACAACTGGTTCACACAACGGTTGTGGTGTCCCGGGGTCACATGATTACTGGCTTAATAACTGCAGTGATTCACTTCACAAAGGTGGCAAGAAGAGTCGTAAACTGGGGCAAAACTCACTTAGCAAAGGTCTCACTTAGCAACATCAATTCTGGGCTAAATTGTGGTCATTAGAAGATGAAGTCGATCGCAGAGCAAACAGAAAGAAAGCAGGAGGGGTTGTTTTTTTTTTTGAATTTGCTGAAAGGTGTTGTGGTCCGCCAGCAGCCTGTGGAGCTGGCAACCGAGTCGGACAGTGATGAGGCTGAAGAAGAACAGGGGCCAGTCCTGGAAGCTGGGGAAGGCCTGAATGAGGGCTCTGTGTCGGAGGCAGAGGTGGGGCCAGGGCCATTTGGGAGCGATGTGGGGACTCTGGAGCAGTGGTGGGTTTCAAACTTTTTTACTACCGGTTCTGTGGGTGTGGCTTGCTGGGCATGGCAGGGGAAGAATACTGTAAAATCTTCATTCCTATCCCACTCCAGGGGAAGGATATGCAAAACCTCCATTCCCACCCCACTCCAGGGGAAGGTTACTGCAAAATCTCCATTTCCTCCCGATCAGCTAGGAATTGGGAGGCAGAGAATAGATGGGGCGCGGGGCCAGTCAGAATTTTTACTACCGGTTCTCCGAACTACTCAAAATTTCTGCTACTGGTTCTCCAGAACTGGTCAGAACCTGCTGAAACCCACCTCTGCTCTGGAGCCTCCAGACGCTGACAGTAGTGAGGCAGAGGAACAGGAGGAGCCTGTTCCTAATCCATGCATGAGAAGAGCTGCCAGAAGGCAAGAGCAGTTCAAGCAGAGAGGATGACTCAGGAGTAGGGCCAAGAGATGATTGGCCCCTCCCATAAGGCTTAAAAGACCAGCAACGGCGTTTGGGCACTTTGTTGGAAAACAACGTTGATAGACTTGCTCCTTGTCTTGCTGCATTTATTTCTTGTCAGCGTCTTCTGCTTTTGAACTTTTGCCAAGAAAAACCTTTAGCGGTTTGCCTAATTAGACCAAGGTTGGTGATAAGACTTAAGAATTGTATTACGAAGAATTTGCTTTTAGTTTGGACGACGCTGAGAATGAGTTAATTCTCAGCTGTTCTAATAAAGTCTGTTTGTTTTTGAACTGATTGCATTTACTACTACCTACTTGGGCCCGGGTCACAACAAAAGGGGACAATCTGCCTTCGATTCCCCCGAAATCTCAAAGACTAGTTTCTGACTTTTCTTCCTTCCTCTTAACACTCAGAAAGTAATATTAGAACTCAATAAAAAATATGTCAAATAGTGATGTGGTGGCCTAGAGGTGCAGCTCTTGCCTCACAATCAGGAGGCTGTGAGTTCGGTCCTAAATGGGGGCAGATATTTCTCTCTCTGGCCACACTGGGAATTTATCTGCTGGGAAAAAAAAAAAACTCTGCGTTGGTGATTAAAACAATATTCCAGATGGCTTACAGGTAGTCCTCGATTTATGACCACACTTGAGCCCAAAAGTTCTGTTGCTAAGTGAGACAGACCAGTGAATTTTGCCGCCTTTTATGACCTGTCTGCTCACAGTTGCTAAGTGAATCACTGCGGTTATGTTCGTAACACCATTGTTACATGAATCTGGCTTCCACGTCGATTTTGCTCGTCAGAAGTTCTCAAAAGGGGGTTTACATGACCCGAGGGACATGGCAACAGTGGTGGGTTTCAAAATGTTTTACTACCGGTTCTGTGGGTGTGGCTTGGTGGGTGTGGCAGGGGAAGGTTACTGCAAAATCTCCATTTCCTCCTGATTAGCTGGGACTCGGGAGGCAGAGCATAGATGGGGGTGGGGCCAGTTACTACTGGTTCTCCGAACTACTCAAAATTTCTGCTACTGGTTTCTCCAGAACTTGTCAGAACCTGCTGAAAGCCACCCTCTGCATGGCAACCATCATAAATATAGTTGCCAAGCATCCGAACGTTGATCACGTAACCTGCAACAGTCGTGAGCATGAAAACCGGATATAAAGTCCCTTCCCCCCCCCGCGCCGTTGTAACTTCAAACAGTCACTAAGCCAATTCTTGTAAGTGGAGGACTACCTGTGTGTGGAATATATGGAATAAGGGAATGTGTGAAAGTGTCCCTGAACCTCGGCTTTAACAGTAGAGGAATGGCTGTCTTTGCAGGGCAGACTATCAACCGAAGAGACGAAGAAATCCCTTCATGGGAAACAAAGCCAAAACTTTCCAAAACTTTTTGCCTGCTTTCATCACCTTGCCAACAAAAGTGTGTATAGTCAAAGCCATGGTTTTCCCAGTTGCAATATATGGCTGTGAAAGTTGGACCATAGAAAAGGCTGAGCGCCAAAGAATCGAGGCCTTTGAACTCTGGTGCTGGAGAAGACTCCTGCGAGTCCCTTGGACTGCAAGGCGGTCAAACCGGTCGGTCCTAGAGGAGAT
Source organism: Ahaetulla prasina (assembly GCF_028640845.1). Classification (NCBI taxonomy): domain Eukaryota; kingdom Metazoa; phylum Chordata; class Lepidosauria; order Squamata; family Colubridae; genus Ahaetulla; species Ahaetulla prasina. The sequence goes on along the minus strand of NC_080542.1, from coordinate 11,368,543 downwards.
CAACCCTGACTGCTCTTTAGAAGGACAGATCCTGAAGATGAAACCGAAATACTGTGTTTCCCCAAAAATAAGACCAGGTCTTATATTAATTTTTGCTCCAAAAGGCGAATTAGGGCTTATTTTCTGGGTAGGTCTTATTTTGGGGGAAATACGGTACTAAATACTAAATAGGGACACGGTGGCTCAGGGGCTAGGACGTGCAGCGTAATGGGGTGAGCTCCTGTTACTTGTCCCAGCTTCTGCCAACCTAGCAGTTTCGAAAGCATCTAAAAATGCAAGTAGAAAAAAATAGGGACCACCTTTGGTGGGAAGGTAACAGCGTTCCGTGCGCCTTTGGCGTTGAGTCATGCCGGCCACATGACCACGGAGGTGTCTTCGGACAGCGCTGGCCCTTCAGCTTTGAAATGGAGATGAGCACCGCCCCCTAGAGTCAGCAATGACTAGCACGTATGTGCGAGGGGAACCTTTACCTTTACGGTACTAAATGTATCCATCTGGCTAACAATCTTAAACTGGGGCTTATTTTGGGGGTAGGGTTTATATTACGAGCATTCTGAGAAATCACGCTAGGACTTATTTTCTGATTAGGTCTTATTTTCAGGGAAATACGGTACTTTGGCCACCTAATGAGAAGGAAGGACTCACTGGAGAAGAACCTATAATACTGGGAAAGATTGAGGGCAAAAGAAGAATCGGACAACAGAGAACGAGGTAGTTGGATGGAGTCACCGAAGCACTCAGAGTGAACTTAAATGGTCTCCGGAGAAAAGTAGAGGACAGGAAGGTCTGGAGGAAAGTTATCCATGGGATCGCGATGGGTCGGACACGACTTCGCAGCTAACAACAGCAGCAGCAACAACCGGTCACATCTTCCCCTCAGTACTCGCTGCCCTTGCACCCACCTCTTCCACCAACACAGTGTCCCCGATGAACAGGGCATAGGTTTTCTCCTCAGGTTTCTTCCCCTCCCGGTTGGGCAAGTCAGAGAGGCCAACGTTGAGACTGAACACCATCCCTGGGCGGAGAGAACACAGCTTCATCAGTCAACAAGCTACCTAAAAGGGGACGCCAGACTCCCTACCCACCACAAAGGTGTACGTGACTTAAAGCTCCTTAGAGTAACTTTATGGTCACTTTGAATGTACACTATTCGGCACACGTTAAAATGAAATTTTGTTGCATACAGCTCTCAAAAGGTCACCATCTCCAATATGCACTACATAAACGTGAATATGGCTATGTCTATACAAGTATATGTCTATGTCTGTCTGTCTATCTATCCATCCATCTGTGTATGTATATATGTGTGTATATGTGTACATATATGTGTGTATGTGTGTGTGTGTGTGTGTGTGTGTGTGTGTGTGTATGTGTGTGTGTAAATATATATATATATATATATATATATATATATATATATATATATATATATATATATATATATATATGTTTTCTGAGGTTTTCACGGGTGTTTGTATGTAGGTCTTTGGTTGTTCGGGTTTTCTCCCATGTAAAATTGGAAGTGTCTTGGCGACATTTTGATGAAGTCTCATTCGTCATCTTCAGGCTGGTGTTTACTGCTTCGTGCTTCTAGGAGCAATGTGTGATCGCAGCTGTTTCTTCCTTTTAACTGCTAGTGGGGGTTTGAACTGATTGGTTGGGAGCTTGGCTGTGTTCTGATTGGGTAGAGGTGTGTTCTGATTGGTCGGGGGGTTTGGCTGTGCTCTGATTGGATGGTGGGGATGGCTGTGCTCTGATTGGATGGGAGTGTGTTCTGTTTGGCCAAACTCCCAACCAATCAGTTCAAACCCCCACTAGCAGTTAAAAGGAAGAAACAGCTGCGATCACACATTGCTCCTAGAAGCACGAAGCAGTAAACACCAGCCTGAAGATGACGAATGAGACTTCGTCGAAACATTGCTAACACACTTCCAATTTTACACCGGAGAAAATCCGAACAACCAAAGACCTACATATATATATATATACATATATATATGTTTTCTGAAGTTTTCGCGGGTGTTTGTATGTAAGTCTTCAGTTATTCGGGTTTTCTCCCGCGTAAAACACACTTTTGCCAAGACACTTCCAATTTTACGTGGGAGAAAACCCGAATAACCGAAGACAGACAGACATACATACATATATACATACATACATACATACACAAATTACACACACACAGATACACAAACACACACATGCTCCCTCCCATATTGGTGCAGACCAGGTACTTTGACAGAAAAACAATCTCTCCCCTGGCTCAGCTGATCAAAGGAGGAGAACTTGTGGCTCAGAGGTTAATACAACTGCCTAATATGCAGGCAGCCCAATCTGAGTAAGGGTATGGCTAGCTGATGAGAGCTAAAAAGCCTGAAATAGATCTATACTAGTCTCCCTTTATTTCTTTATCAGCAAAAACACAAATTTGGTACAAAATAGTTTGCTGTGACAGCGACTGCCTGAGAGCCCCTGGATTGGAGTCAAAAGGTCTTATATTAATTTTTGCTCCAAAAGGGCTTATTTTCTGGCTAAGTATTATTTTTGGGGAAATACGGTATTAAATGCATCCATCTGGCTGACAATCTTAACTGGGGCTTATTTTGGGGGTAGGGCTTATATTACGAGCATCCTGAAAAATCATGCTAGGACTTATTTGCCGGTTGGGTCTTATTTTCAGGGAAACAAGGTAGGTAGGTAGGTAGGTAGATACATAGATACATAGATAGATAAGATAGATAGATAAATAAGATAGATTAGATAGATAGATAGATGATAGATAGATAAGATAGATAGAAATAAAAAAAATTAAGCATATACCCGGTGATGGCTAATCTTTTTGCCATTGTGTGCCACGATGGGGGGGGGGGGGGGAGAAAGTTCGTGTGTGCATGTGCCCATACCCATAATTCTATGTGCCCCGCCCTGCGCATGTGTGCACAACCCCCCTCTCCTGGCACATGATGGCCTGGTAGGCCCGTTTTTCTTTCTCACCTGGCTCCAGATCCTCTCTATGCATCTAGGGACGGTGAAAACAGCCTTCCCCAACTCCTCGGAGGCCCTCTGGAGGCCTCTCTAGGAGTCTCTGGAGACTGGGGACAGCAAAGAACGTCACTTCCTGTCCAACTGGAAGTTGGGAAATGGGCCGTTTTGGACCTCCAGAGGCTGTTTTCACCCTGCATAGAGAGGATCTGGAGCCAGGTGAGAAAGAAAAACGGGCCTTCCCCACCCACCACAGGCCCTCCGGAGGCAGGAAACAGCCTGTTTCCCTACTTCTGGTGGGCCCAGAAGGCCCGAATATCAGCTGGCTGGCACGCACATGTGCGCCGGAGCTGAGCTGGTGTGCCCATTAATATGCCTACGCGCGCCACCTGTGGCACGCCTGCCATAGGTTTGCCATCACAGATATAGTATCTCCTGCTTGAGCAAGGGGTTGGACTAGAAGACTTCCAAGGTGCCTTCCAGCTCTATTCCGATGGATGGATTGAATCGAGGGTACGGGACCCGCGCCCGTCACTTCACAGGACCCGTCTACCCAAGTCTCACCTTTCTTGAGGCGGTACTGGTTTTTGCTATTGATGACGAGGGATCCCTCTCGGAACTCAATGCCCATGGCAAACCTAGGGAAGAAGAAAGAATGAGTCCTCCTAAGGACGTTTACATCGGAGCTTAACTTCTCTGAAGTTCCTCGGGAGGGAAAAAAGCTGGTTACCCCAAGTTCTTGGTGATTTTGCTTAAGAGTTCCGGCTTCTGCTTCTTCACCATATCCATGACAGCGGCGTAGACCTCGCACAGCTTTACACCTAATGCCAACGGGAAGCAGATCAGAGGCACGGAAGGCGGATCCAGCCTCAGAGGAGCGACGGCTCTTTTTGGCGAGACGTGTGGGGGCCATCCACGGGGCTCCAGCTCTTTTCCCACTCACCGTGCCGCAATTCCTTCAGCATCTCCTCCTGAAGCTGCAGCAGGAAGGCGTAGTTGTCCTGGGTTTCCTGAGGCGGGTCCACCATGAGGGTGCGCACCAGATTGGAGCAGTACGATTTGTAACGTATGCCCATGGCACAAGTGACGGTCCCAAAGTGCATGTAGCTCTTCTCGCTGAGGGGCAGAGAGGCCAAAGGTTAGAAACGGGACCCCCGGCACAGCATTTGAACGGTTTTTTTTTTAAAAAATATTAATCTGTCATCTTTTATTCATGTTTCTTTTCCAACTATACATAAAATTGTCCCCATGACTTGAAATATGCCGATTCCTCTTTATCTTTTATTCTTAATGTTAATCTGTTCATTTCTGCGCAATCTATAATCTTTATTACTTCACCTTCTGAGGGGATTTTTTTCTACCTTCCAATTTTGTGCAAATATAATTCTTGCTGCTGTTATTATGTGTATAATTAAATACTTATCTTCTTTACTATATCTCTCTGGTAAAATATCCAATGGAAAAATCTCTGGTTTTCGTTCTATATACTGCTATAACATTTCCGCTAACCATGTCTGCATTCTAATCCAATGATTTTTTGCTTTTATACAAGACCACCACATATGATAATATGATCCCGGCAAGTGCAAACATTTCCAACATTTAGCTGATTTATCCTTAAACATTTTTACTAACCTTTCTGGTGACTTATGCCATCAAATATCTCCTTCTGACGATTTAAGTTGCTCTTGGAATTTCTTAGAAGGAGCAAACCTGAAGGTGCTTTTTCAAGACAGAAGACACAATAGTGGCCAAAATTGTGGAAACCTTCTGGGAAAAGTGTATTTTCTAAACCTAGCTAATAATACCACTTTTTTTTGAGAGAGAGTAAAGGAAAAGGGTCCACTCGCACATTTGCTATTACATTTGCTATTAGAATAATGGTATAAAGAAGAACAGTGAAAGACGTAGAAAAAAATGAGATACACAATTACGGCCTTACAATGTCTTCCCATGAATTGAACCAAGTCCTTAAGTTCTGCAGCTCTTATAATGTGAAACCAAGATTGAATGATTGCTTCTCCTAACTGGGTTTTATTGCTGGGTCGCTTCTGACTAACAAGTTTCTTTAGTTGGCTCCGTTGATTTTCAATTGGTTTAAGGTCTGGACTGTTCCCAGGCCATTCCAGCAGCGGAATAGGATTATCTTGAAACTCCCCTCCCTAAAAAAGTGGTGTTATTAGCCATTATCAAATCTCAAAAATACACCTTTTTCTCAAAATTTTGGCCACTACTGTAGAAATTATAAATATTTTCATTGGGTTGGCTTTTATTTACTCATGCCATATTTCCACTTTGCTCCTTCCACAAATGTCTATGGAGATTCTTAGTCATCCAGGTCATGGATATCCCAAAGATGGTTTTTCAAGAGGAAACTGGGCTTTTGTTTTTCCTTGAAGATGTTTCGCTTCTGATCCAAGGAGCTTCTTCAGTTCTGATCCGTCAGCATGGTTTGTCACCCGTCAGAACTGAAGAAGCTTCTTGGGTGAGAAGCAAAATGTCTTCAAAGTGAAAACAGAAAGTCCAGTTGCCACTTGAAAAACTATGACCTGGATGACTGAGAATCTCCACAGACATTTCTAGAAGGAGCAAATGGAAACACGGCACGAGTAAATAAAAGCCAACTCAATGAAAATATTTATAATTTCTATGTTCCGTCTTCTAGATTCTGTGTGGAAGAGGAATATGGACTGTAGAATTACTCCTATTATAATTATGGACATTATATTTATAATTTCTATGTTCCGTCTTCCCATTCTGTGTGGAAGAGGAATATGGACTGCATAATAACTTCCCATTATAATTATGCATGTTATAATAATCATTTCTATGTTCTGTCTCCCCATTCTGTGTGGAAGAGGAATTTGGACTGTGTAATTCCTCTGATTATGATTATGCACATTGTATTTGTAAACAGGATTTATTTTCATGGCAAACCAGGACTCGTTAATGGTTGGTTACAAACCACTGACAAACCACAGCGATAAGTGCTCCATTTACGACGGGCTCTCAAAAAGAGACCAGACAACTATTTGTCTGAAATGGTACCGGATCTCCTGCTTGAGCAGGGGGGGGTCGGACTAGAAGACCTCCAAGGTCCCTTCCAACTCTGTTAATTCTGTTATTCTAAACCTGTTTGCACATGATTTCATGCAGAAGCCGTGAGGGGTTAAATTCCAGAAACGTCATTTACCCCTCGACCTTTACCCCTCGAACTCCTAAGGAAAAACAAATTCTTACACACATTTGCCTACCTGACAACACTGAACTTGAGATTGTAAGTTCCTCCACTTTGAATAATTGGGGGATAGCACATCTCCACCGTGGAAGGGTCAGCTCCAGAGAGATATTTCTTCTCTTCGATGGCCTTCTCGACAGACTCGGCCAGCTTGCTGTGCCGTACTTTCTGCCAGGTGATGACAAGTGGGAGGACATCAAACACAGAATAGAACAGAACAGAACAGAACAGAATAGAATTCTTTATTGGCCAAGTGTGATTGGACACACCAGGAATTTGTCTTTGGTGTATATGCTCTCAGTGTGCATAAGGAGAATAAAATACATTCATTGAGAATAAAAAGATACAACACTTAGTGATAGTCAAGGTTACTAATCAGCTATCTGTTGTGGTCTGCCAGCGGCCTGCCAAGTTGGACAGTGAGAAGGTTAGGGAGGAACATGGGCCAGTCCTGGAGTCTGGGGAAGGCTCGGATGAGGGCTCGGCATCGGAGACAGAGAAAGGGTCATCTGGGAGGTACGTGCTGTCTCTGGAGCCTCTAGAGTCGGACCTCAGCGAGGCAGAGGAACAGGGGGAAGCCTGTTCCCAGTGCGTGCATGCACTGCCAGAAAGCAAGAACAGTTGAAACAAAAGGGACGACTCAGGAGTAAGACTTGGAGATGACTGGCCCCTCCCATAAGACTTAAAAGAGGAGCCCTTGCAGGAAGCAACGTTGTTAATTCTGTTCAGTTTAAAGTCTGAAGCTCTGTTTGATTCTGGACTCGGTGTGGCTTTACCAATTAGGTCTTTGGCAGCGTATCAAGGGAGATAAAGGTGGATGATTATCAGCCTTATCCCGAAGGACTCATTACAACTATATGGGACTCATCTGTAAATGAACAGAATTCATTTTGTTGCAATAAAAGAGGTTTTTGGGACTACTCGTGTGTTTTACTGACTCAAGAAGCCTAGGTCAGAACACTTATCAAATTGTACTAGAGAACAAATAAAAACAATATAAATTGAAAGATACAAGAAACATGGTTATAGTAATAAGTGGAAAGAGATCGATACTAGTAAGGAAGAGAAGAATAACAGTAATACAGTCTTAGTAAATTATTTGACAGTGTTGTGGGAATTAATTGTTAAGCAGAGTGATGGCATTTGGGGAAAAAACTGTCCTTGTGTCTAGTTGTTCTGGTGTGTAGTGCCCTATAGCATTGTTTTGAGAGTAGAAGTTGAAACAATTGATGTCCAGGATGTGAGGGGTCTGTAAATATTTTCACAGCCCTCTTTTTGGCTCCTGCAGTATACAGATCCTCAATGAAGGCAGGCTGGTAGCCATTGTTTTTTCTGCAGTTCTAATGATCCTCTGAAGTCTGTGTCTGTCTTGTTGGATTGCAGAACCAAACCATACAGTTATAGAGGTGCAGATGACAGACTCAATCATTCCTCTGTAGACCTGTATCAGCAGCTCTTTGGGCAATTTGAGCTTCCTGAGCTGGCGCAGAAAGAACATTCTTTGCTGAGCTTTTTTGATGACGTTTTTGATGTTAGCTGTCCATCTCAAGTCTTGAGATATGCTAAAACCTAGAGCTAGAACTGCTGATACTGTTGATACATTGGAGGAAAAGCTGCCGCCCCCCCCGTAAATTATACTTGAAGAAGGGGCTGCTAGGCAGAGGCTGTGACGTACCCACTAAATTAGGGGAAGACTGATCTGCAGAACTCTCTGACTTTTGGCCAATATTTGTGAGATGGGCATAGCAATTCAGAGAGCATCCAATCTTAAAAAATACCAACTCTTTCTCTTGCCCCTTAAAACAGTCCTGTGTAATTTTATTACCCCTGTTGGGAAAAAATCAGGACAGCCATGATGCCCCAGTAGGAGATCCCAGGTTTAAAGAACCAGGATATGTAAGGATGAAACACTGCCATGGCATCGGGCCCAATCTGAGAAAGGAGAAGGAAGCAGAAGGATAAACTAATCCACCCGGGAGCTATGGTGGCACAGTTCTTAGAAGATATCCCAAAAGTGCTTAGTTCAAGAGGCAATAGCAATAGCATTAACACTTAAGACTTATATACCGCTTTACAACCCTCTCTAAACCGCTTAGAAAGAGTCAGCATATTGCCCCCAACAATTTGGGTCTTTATTTTTATCGACCTCGGAAGGATGGAAGGCTAATTCAACCTTGAGCCTGGTGAGATCTGAACTGTCAAATTGCAGGCAGCCGGCAGGCAGCAGAAGTAGCCTGCAGTACTGCATGCTAACCACTGTGCCACCGTGGAAAGGCAACTGGACTTTCTGGTTTTTCTTTGAAGACGTTTTGCTTCTCACCCAAGCAGCTTCTTCAGCTCTGAGCTGGATGATGGGAATGGAAGGATCTTCTCTGTTGGAAAACAGGTGCAGACAGGATTTCCAGAAAAATTCCAAACTACCGGAACCATCTGAACTTCAGTTTGAGGGGAAGACACACAAGACTCATCCCCGATAGCCCGCAAATAACCAGCTGTCTACAAGGAGTATAAATCCTTCCATTCCCCACTGTTGTGGTCCGTCAGCAGCTTACAGAGCTGGCAACAGAGTCTGACTGTGATGAGGCTGAGGTGAGGCCAGGGCCATCGGGAAGTGAGGTGTGGACTCCAGAGCCTCCAGAGACTGATAGTAGTGAGGCAGAGGAACAGGAGGAGCCTGTTCCTAAGGCACGCATGAGAAGAGCTCCCAGAAGGCAAGAGCAGCTCAAGCAAAGAGAAAAACTCGGGAGTAGGGCCAAGAGGTGATTGGCCCCTCCCAGGGGGAGGGCCTTCTCTGTGGGGGCACCAACCGTCTGGAACAAGCTACCACTAGGTATCCGCCAACTCCCTGATCTTCGGACCTTTCGACGTGAGCTGAAAACATTTCTGTTTCATTATGCAGGACTGGCCTAATGGGATTTTAATAATGGGGTTTTATTGGTTTTAAGTCTTCAACCAACTCTAAATTTTCCTTTTAAACTGGTTTTAAAAATTGTAGTAATTATTTTTACTTTGGCTGTAAACCACCCTGAGTCCTTTGGGAGAAGGGCGGTATAGAAATTGAATCAATCAATCAATCAATCAATCAATCAATCAATCAGGCTTAAAACAGACCAGCACTGGTGTTTGGCCTTTGCCAGAAAACAACGTTGTAGCTGCGTCTTCTGCTTCATCTTCTGCTTCGTATACGTCTTTGTTTTTGTGGCTTCTAGACGTTTGTCAGGAAGGGCCTTTGGCAGTTTGCCTAATTGGACTAAGGTTTGTGAGATAACTGAGGAATTTGTGTTGGGAGGCATTTGTTTTACTTTGAGTTGAAACGACGCTGGGAAGGAAGTAATTCCCAACTGTTCGAATAAAGTTTGGTTTTTCCACGGACTAAGTTTATTACTACCTACTTGGGGCTGGGTCACAACACCCCACCATCCAATCAGACCTGAAGAAGCTTCTTGGATGAGAAGCGAAACGTCTTCAAAAAGAGAAAGCAGAGAGTCCAGTTGCCCCTTGGAAAAAAAACACCTTTGGGACAACCATGGCCTGGATGACTGAGAATCTCCATTAGGCAGACAGCAGTATTGCAGACTGACTCTGCTCACGGCCAAGTTAGATCCTGACTGGCTCAAGGTTGAACTCAGCTTTCCATCCTTCTGAGGTCGATAAAAATGAAGACCCAGATTGTGGATGGGGTGGGGGTGGTTGGAGGCAATACGCTGACTCTGTAAGCCACTCAGAGTGCTGTAAAGCACTATGAAACTGTATTTATTTCTAAGTGTTAAGTGCTATTGCTAGTTGATGGTCATACTACAGTAGTGGCCAAAATTGTGGAAACCTTTTGGGAAAAGTATATTTTTGAGGTACGATGGCTAATAACACCACTTTTTTTGGGGGGGGAGTTTCAAGATAATCATATTCCACTGCTGGAATGGCCTGGGAATAGTGCAGACCTTAACCCAATTGAAAATCTACGGAGCTGACTAAAGAAACTTGTTAGTCAGAAGCGACCCAGCAATAAAACCCAGTTAATAGAAGCACTCATTCAATCTTGGTTTCACATTATAACAGCTGCAGAACTAAAAGACTTGGTTCACTCCATGGGAAGACATTGTGAGGTCCATGGGAAGACGTTTTAGGCCGTAAAGGTTCCCCTCGCACATATGTGCTAGTTGTTCCCAACTCTAGGGGGCGGTGTTCATCTCCATTTCAAAGCCGAAGAGCCAGCGCTGTCCGACGACGTCTCGGTGGTCATGTGGCCGGCATGACTCAACGCCAAAGGCGCACGGAACGCTGTTACCTTCCCACCAAAGTCCCTATTTTTCTATTTGCATTTTTTACGTGCTTTCGAACTGCTAGGTTGGCAGAAGCTGGGACAAGTAATGGGACCTCACCTCGTTACAAGGCACTAGGGATTCGAACCGCTGAACTGCTGACCTTTTGATCCACAAGGTCAGCATCTTAGCCACCGACTCACCGCCTCCCTATGCTAAAGGTTACCCAACTATTAACTGACACGGTGATAATTTTTGTATATCTCGTTGTTTCTACGTGTTTTACTTTTCTTCTTTATATTATAACTGCTATTCTAATAGCAAATCCTTCATAAAAGTTATTGCATTACATTCTTGGTTAAATTCTCTTTCCATTGATATATAATTTGATGGTACTACTCCCCCCCCAAAAAAGTGGTGTTATTAGCTCGTTTTAGAAAATACACTTTTTCTAAAAGGTTTCCACAATTTTGGCCATTACTGCATGTGGGAAAACAGCTAAAGAACAATGCTTAGATCCAAGGGGGGAAAATGACCTTCCTAAAATGTAAAAGGATGCTCTCCCACTTTTCAGAAAGCCTTTTCAGTTTCAGAAACTTTTCAGTTTCACCCGGAAGCCATTTAGTGACCAGATTTCTCCCCTTACCTCGTCAGCGTCCACAATCTCCATGACTCGTTCCTTCAAGAACTTGGTGAAGACCTCGGAAGTGATGGCAGCTGCTTTTCGCATCAGGCCGAGTTCCCCATCCTCTTTCACCGCCATGGTGTAGGCCACCACGGCACTGATGTCCCCCTGCAGCAGAGTTATAGGGGAAGGTGAGTCAAGACCAGAGGTGAAATGCTCCCGGTTCGGACCAAATCGCTCGATCCGGTAGCGATGGCGGCGGGTAGTTCGGAGAACCGGTAGCAAAAATCCCTGCCACCCCCCATGCCCAGCTGAGCCGCGCGATCACCAGAGGTTTTTTTTAAAAACTTTTAAAAGCATTTTTTCTTCGGCCGAAAAAATGCTTTTAAAAGTTTTTTTAAAAAAAAAAAGCCACTGATGACCTCTTTGGCCGAAGAGGTTGTAAAAAAATGCTTTTAAAAGGCTCCGACGATCCCAGCTGAGTTGCCTGATCATCAGAGGCTTTTTTTTTTCTTTTAAAGGCAAAAAAAAAAGCTTTTAAAAGAAAACAAAAGCCTCTGACGATCAGGCAACTCAGCTGGGATAGTCAGAGCCTTTAAAAAGCATTTTTTTAACAACCACTTCGGCCGAAGAGGTTATAGAAAAAAATGCTTTTAAAAGTTTAAAAAAAAAAGTTGGTCACACCTACCCAGTCACATGACCCCACCAAGCCACGCCCACAGAACTGGTAGTAACAAATTTTACATTTCACTACTGGTCAAAGCCCCATATTCCCAGAGCTGGAGAAGTCTGTCACCCCGAGTGTCTGTTCTTCTCACCTTCTCAAAGCCTTCCTTGCTGAGAGCGTCGTTCCAGCTGTTCATGAACTCCCCGGGGAATTTGTCTTTGCTGAAGACCCCAAGGCGCTTGCCTTTCTTGCTGTTCTTCAGTGCGTCAATCATCTTGTCAAAATTGGCCTTGTTGCTTTCATTCTAGAGCAAGGGGGGGAGGGGCAGAAGAAATCAGAACTGGGCGAGAAGCGATTTCTAAGTCCACCTCAACCTTCCAAACTTATTTTATTCCACACAGTACACCAGGGATGGAACCGAGTGGGATGCCACGCCCCCTTTTGGCATCCCGGGAAAACCCCTTCGACTACCATATTTTTCGGAGTATAAAACGCTCCGGATTATAAAACGCACCTAACTTTTCGAGGGAGGATAACAAGGAATAGAATAGAATAGAATAGAATAGAAGGAATGGAGAATAGAATAGAACAGAACAGAATAGAATAAACAGAGTTGGAAGGACTCTGGAGGTCCTTGGAGGTCTTCTAGTCCAACCCTCTACTTAAGCAGGAAACCTTACACCACTACAGACAAATGGTTATCCAACATCTTCTTAAAAACTTCCAGTGGTGGAGCATTCACAACTTCTGGAGGCAAGTTGTTCCACTTATTGATTGTTCTCACTGTCAGGAAATTTCTCCTTAGTTCTAAGTTGCTTCTCTCCTTGATTAGTTTCCACCCATTGCTTCTTGTTCTGCCCTTCGGTTCTTTGGAGAACAGCTTGACTCCCTCTTCTTTGTGGCAACCCCTGAGATATTGGAACACTGCTATCATGTCTCCCCTGGTCCTTCTTTTCATTAAACTAGACATACCCAGTTCCTGCAACCGTTCATATGTTTTAGCCTCCAGTCCCCTAATCATCTTTGTTGCTCTCCTCTGCACTCTTTCTAGAATCTCCACATCGTGGCGACCAAAACTGAATGCAGTAATCCAAGTGTGGCCTTACCAAAGCATTATAAAGTGGTATTAACACTTCACGTGATCTTGATTCGATCCCTCTGTTTATGCGGCCTCTGCCTCCCAGTAATTTGCCTCCTTGCAGCAGACAGCCTGCTTTAGTTTCATTTTCATCACAGCCTGATCAGCACAAGAGGAAAAAAAAAATCTGTCTCTCAGCAATTTGCCTCCTAGCAGCAAACAGCAGAGGCCCGCGCAGCAATAGGCAATCCCTGTAGCCTGAAACAGCAGAGGGTTGGGAAGCCTTCAACCCGACAATCAGCTGCTTGTGCTAATCAGGCTGTGCTGAAGCTGAAACTGGCTGTTTGTTGCAGGGAGGTAAATAGTTGGGAGGCTGAGGCCAAAGGGTGGGGGACGGTGGGTGGATGGGGCTACATTCAGCGTATAAGACACACCCAAATTTTCACCCTCTTTTTAGCGGGGGAAAAGTGTGTCTTATACTCCGAAAAATACGGTAATAGAATGAGTGAGCTAGGAAGGTTCCTTGGAGAACTTCTAGTCTAGCCCCCCCCTGCTCAAGCAGGAGAACTTATAATATTTCAAACAAGTGACTGTCTAGACTTTTCTTAAAATCATCCAGTGATGGAGCACCCATGATTTCTGGAGGCAAGCTATCCCACTGGTTAATTGTCCTCACTGTTATAGGAAGTTTCTCCTTAATTCCAAGTTGCTTCTCTCTTTGGTTCGTTTCCAACCATTGTTTCTTGTCCTGCCTTCTGGTGCTTTGGAGAATAAGTTGACCCCCCTCTTCTTTGTGGCAGTCCTCAAGAACTGCAATGCTGCTATCATGTCACCCCTAATTCTTCTTTTTTTTTTTTTGACTAGCCCAACCCAAATCCTGCAGCTGTTCTTCACATGTTTTAGTCTCCAGGCCTTTGATCATCTTAGCTGCTCTTCTCTGAACTTTTTCCAAGGTCCCAACCTCTTTTTTGTAGCATGGGGACCAAAATTGGTTGCCGTATTCCAGGTCTAGGGTATTATAAAGCAGTAGTAATACTTCACTCCATTGTTTCAAAATAACCAGCATGTCGCTAAAGTAGCCGTAACACCTACAACAAAAGACCCATCCTCACACCATTTCCCCAAAAATTTTCCAAAGCTTGTGCATTCCAGGTGTAACACAGATATCCTTACAGGAACCGTGGCAGTGCAGTGGTTAGAATGCAGCATTGCAAGCAAACTCTGCCCACCCCTAGGAGTTCGATCCTGACCGGCTCAAGGCTGACTCAGCTCTAAATTCTTCTGAGGTCAGTAAAATAAGGACCCAGATTGTTGGGGGCAACACCCGGTGCAACTATGAAACCACACGTAAGTCTAAATTCTGACCTAGGCTTCCCCAAACCACGAAGCAGAATCCCTGTCTCGACAAAAAACCCTTTTTATTAAGTTATGGTGAATTCTTCTCATTCACATCCAGCAAACTCTTTCAAGGGTGAATTTACAGTCGCAGACCTTATCTGGCTTGGGGAGCTGCCAGGATGATATTTATTTATTTATTTATTAATTAAATTTCTATACCGCCCTTCTCCTGAAGGACTCAGGGCGGTTTACAGCCAAAATAAAACAGTCACTATAAAAGTTAAAACCAATTTAAAAGCAAAAATATCTTCAAAACTTGACAAGAACTCAATTAAGCGAACTAATTGTCTCCTGCAAACTCCACTCCCCTTTTATTTCCTATGGGAGGGGCCATTCATCGTCCATCTATGGCCTTACTCCCAAGTCGACCCTTGTTCTTTAGCTGTTCCCTTTGTTTGGCAACTCTGCGCTTGTGCACATTGGGAACAGGCTCCAGCTGTTCGTTTGCCTCACTGATGTCTGACTCCGAAGGCAGCTGGTAACTGGCATATGGCCCCGGCCCCCTCTCTGCCTCCAACGCAGAGCCCTCATCATAGCCTTCCCAACTCCATGACTGGCCCATGTTCCTCCCCAACCTCCTAACTGTCCGAATCTGCTGCCAGCTCTGCTGGGGGGCCACAACAGTCTGAGCACTACTGCTCTTGCTATCCTGGTGCTATTTACCTTTTCCCGTACAAGCAAGGTGACAGCCGGCACCCCGTTCGTATTCTCGTTGCTTTTGCTGTTTGCAATCTGCTTCAGGAATTCCACCTTCTTTTTGCTGGCCATAAAGATGATCTTGTCTTCGCAGAAAATCATGATGGTGTCCGTGAGTTCGTAGCCAAAAAGCCACGTCTGGAGAGCGGGGGCAAAGAGGACAGGTGACCAATGAGGATCTTTTCCCGCACCTGAGAACCCCACCTTTCGCAAACTGCTTGAAGCATGCCAGCCCCAGACTGGCTTACCTGCAGGGCCGTGGACTTGGCATAGACGGTCTCTTCGTCCACTCCCACGGAGACCACGATAGCGTCAATGGTCGCATATTCATCCTCTCCCTTCTGCAGGAAAGACAAGAACTCCAACCTCAGGCAGAGATTTTACTAGTTAACACACTTAAAAAAAAGCTGTGGCGTGTGTGGAAGGTCCCACTCTATAGAGTTGTTAAGTGAATCCATTTTCCCAAATGGGCATTTTTTTTTTTTGCTAGACAGAGGAGGTAAATGCAGGAAACTGGCAAAAAAATTGTAAAAAAAAAACCATGGTCCACGGGGCACCATAAAGGTGAGCTGACTGCCAAGCACTCAAAATGCAATCAAATGATTACGGTATGTGTTGTGTTAGCGCACATGTGTGTGTGTGGGGCCATAGTTACTTTGAAAATGGGTAATTTTGAGAGGGTCCGCTGTAACTTTGAATAGATTATAAGCGACTGGTTATAAGTGTCAACTTGAAAAGCATCCCTGGCTTGCTCTCGAGTTGCCATAGGCAAGTGGAATGGGAAACTGACGAAGCAGCACAGCAGCCAAAAAACAGAAGTACATTCCAGACATGTCTCTCTCAAGGCTGTCTCCCAGGGTTACCTACAGCGGCCGGAGGGGAATGATCTCTACAACCTATGAAATTGTTCCATTGACGAATGTGATTGATGACACATCCTGGGCGGAGAGGAAAACAGGGTTATGATTGGAGTGTAAATTACGTGAGGTCAGAGCTGGCTTTACTTCAGAATATGCCAACATGAAGCTCCTAATAAAAAACTTGGCTTGAGGCTCCTAATTTAATTAGGGTATCCGTCAGAACCCTGACATCAAGGACTACAAGTAGCCCTCAACTTACGATCACAATTGAGCTCCACATTTATGTTGTTAAGTGAAAAATTGGTTAAGTGAGTTTTGCCCCATTTTACAACTTTTCTTGCCATATTTGTTAAGTGAATTACTGCAGCTGTTAAATTAATAACATGGTTGAAGTGAATCTGGTTTCCCAGTTGACTCCGCTTGTCAGAAGGTTGCCAAAGAGGATTACATGACTCCCGAACACTGCAACTGTTATATATGTGAGTCAGTTGTCAAGCATTGGAATATAAATTACGTGACCATGGGGATGCTCCCAATGGTCGTCTGAAAAATGGTCATAAGCCATTTTCTTCCCATGATGTTGTAACTTTGAACGGTTGCCAAATGAACTCTTATAAGTCGAGAACTACCTGTGCCTGTATTTATGTACCCAGCCGTTACATTTTATACTGAAGAACATGCCAGTTTTTTTCCTCATTCAAATTCTGTCGCCCACTTACTTCCCTGAATTATTAGATAAAAGATTGGCTGCTTTGCTTGGGTTTTGATCCACTCAATGCCTTTTTCGCCTGGAAAGGTTTAGGTACACTGAGCGCAGTGGTTAAAATGCAGTACTGCAGGCTACTTCTGCTGAATGCCGGCTGCTGACTGCAATTTGCCAGTTCGAATCTCACCAGGGTCAAGTTTGGCTCAGCGTTCCATCTTTCTGAGGTCGCTAAAATGAGGACCCAGATTGTTGGGGGGGGGCAACAGGTTGACTCTGTAAACCGCTTAGAGAAGGCTGTAAAGCACTCTAAGTCTAAGTGCTACTGCTACTCTAGAAACTCAGTCTCCCAATAGCATTCTTGTACAGTTGATACACCTATATATAGATGATATATGATGAATACATCGGAATGCGGTGGCTCAGTGGCTAAGACGCTGAGCTTGTCAATCGAAAGGTCGGCAGTTCAGCGGTTCGAATCCCTAGTGCCGCCTAACGGGGTGAGCTCCCATTACTTTTTCCCAGCTTCTGCCAACCTAGCAGTTCGAAAGCAAATAAAAAATGCAAATAGAAAAATAGGGACCACCTTTGGTGGGAAGGTAAACAGCGTTCCGTGCACTTTTGGCATTTAGTCATGCCGGCCACATGACCACGGAGACGTCTTCGGACAGTGCTGGCTCTTCAGCTTTGAAATGGAGATGAGCACTGCCCCCTAGAGTCAGGAATGACTAAAACATATGTGCGAGGGGAACCTTTACCTTTTTTATACAGATGATGTCCATTTGTCTACTTACAAATTAAGTAGACAAATTAACCAGTGCAGGTTAATGAATACACTGGTGTAACTATAGATGATTATAACAGCTGACATGTTTGGGTTTTTTTTGAATATTGTAGTGGCAGGAAGACAAGAAAAAGTATGATTTGGGACAGATAATTATCTTGTTTTTCCACCCTGAGTATCGCTCAGAAATCAAGGAAGTCCCCGTAACATCTTAGACCCAGCCTCCAAATAAGAAGTAAAGGCAACAAACGAATGAAGAAGTTTGCTAACTAGACTGTCAAAGAGTTTTTAAAAGAATATACACGGGTAGGAGACAGTTTGGCCTGGGAGGTCCTTATAATCCATAACTGGGAAGTCCAAATCGTCACAGCTTATGCAAGGAGTCCCCGACTTACAACAGTTCATTTAGTGATCGAGGTTACAACGGCACTGAAAAAAGCGACTTTCCCACCGTTGCAGCATCCCGGTGGTCGCGTGATCAAAATTCAGACGGTTGGCGATTAGTTTCATATTTATGACGGCTGCAGTGTCCCGGTGGCAGTGGCGGCAGGGTCACACCTTCTGACAAGCAAAGTCGATAGGGAATCCAGATTCACTTAACAACCATCTGAACAAATGCCACCCTCCACTTAACAACTGTGACAAGAAAAGTTGTAAAACGGGTCAAAACTCACTTAAGAAATGTTTGGCTTAGCAATGCAAATTTTGGACTCAATTGTGGTGGTAACTCATTGAACTTTACAGGACAGGGCAGTGTTTCTCTCGGGGTCTTTCCTTATAGATTAGAAGGTCTCCACCACCCCAAACTGATCACTATGCCACAACTAGCCCCAGCAAAGTCGATGTTGTGCCTTGTCCTCCCTCCTCTCCTCAGCCGGGCCCCTCCCGTCTCCTCCCGGGCCTGCTATCAGATTCAGAGTCTGATAATGAAGAGGAACGGCCTGGCATGCCTCCAGCCCCCAGCCCTGGCCCCATGCCCAGACAGAATGTCAGGAATGAACAAACAAACCTCACTCCTACAGCGTGTGAGCAGGGAGCCAGCCACATGCTGGAATTACCGGCAGCAGATCCAGAGGAAGAGAATTCATAGTGGGAGGATCCCCACTTCCGGAGATCTGAGGGGCGACGTCAGCAGAAGGAAGGGAGGGGCAGGCCTGGATAAGTGCTGAGTCATGGAGCCACACCCCACAGCCTATATAAAGGACCAGCTTGAGTCAAGCACCTTTGAGTCAAGCAAAGTCTCATTTAGTTTGCTGAAGTCACAATTTGGATTCCTGCCTGCCCTGAGAAATCTGAAAGGAATTTGGCAAAGCTGCAGAGGCTTCATGGCCACGCTTGATACGGACTTCCTAGACCTGGTCGTCAGAGGGGGAGGGGGACACAACAATCAAAGAGATATATAAAAAAGATTTTCAGCCAACTGCAAGCCACTTCCTGATTTGTTCTTATCTCCTGCTCCCTACCAGCTCACCTCCCTCCCTCCCTGCCCCACCACAACAGATTAAGATGCTGCTCCCTTCTTGAGCTGTCATCCTCCCACCCCACAAGAAAGAAAGCCCTTAGATACCATATAAGAGAATCTGGCTCAAACGTTAGCTCTTTAAATACCACACTATGTGCGGTAATAGTTGTGTCATGGTTCATGTGTCATGGTTCCGAGGGATGCCCTAATCAAATCATGAGCCTCACGCCAAGCTTCAAAAGAAATCCAGACCACTCCCCTCTGGCAGCTGTGGGTAACCCTGGGATATAGCCTTGAGAAAGATATGTCTGGAATGTACTCCTGTCTTTGGCTCTTGGCAGCTTCGTCGGTTTTACATCCCCCTTGCCTATGGCAACTCGAGAGCAGGCCAGGGATGCTTTGCGAGTGGACAAGTTGTCTATCGAGATTCTCAGACATCGAGGTCACGATTGTCCCTTTTTTCAAGATGAAACTGAACTTTCTGGTTTTTCTTTGAAGACGTTTTGCTTCTCATCCAAGAAGCTTCTTCAGGTCTGACTGGATGGTGGGGAGTGCAAAATGGGTGTGGCTCATCTTTTTCCAGTCTGCAACACAGCCCTTTCAACAGTTCCAAGGGGGCTCCACACCCATTTGCACTAATCAGGTGGCCCTGAGGACAAAGATAAACCTCCAAATGGCCTCAATGAGTTTCTAAAAGGATGCAAATGATCAGCTGTCTTGCAAGAAATATAAATCCTTCCCTTCCCCACTATCCAGTCAGAACATGCAGTCAAGAATTCATTAATGGTTTCCTGAGATACAGTCTCTTTATAGTCGTCCCAAAGGTGTTTTTTTCAAGAGACAACTGGACTTTCTGGTTTTTCTTTGAAGACATTTTGAGGTGTCAAAGAGTCGAGGTGGCGCAGTGGTTAGAGCGCAGTACTGCAGGTTGCTTCAGCTGACTGCTAGCTGCAGTTCAGCAATTCAAATCTCACCAGGCTCAAGGTTGACTCAGCCTTCCATCCTTCCGAAGTGGGTAAAATGAGGACCCAGGTTGTCGCGGGCAATATGCTGACTTTCTAAACCACTTAGAGAGGCCTGTAAAATCACTATGAAGTGGTATAAAAGTGCTATTGCTATTTTGCTTCTCATCCAAGCTTTTTCAGAGCTGAAGAAGCGTCTTTTTTTTTTGTTTTTGTTTACATTAATACCCCGCCCTTCTCCGAAGACTCAGGGCGGCTTACAACGTATAAGGCAATAGTCTCATTCTATTTGTATATTTTTTTTTACAAAGTCAACTTATTGCCCCCCCAACAATCTGGGTCCTCATTTTACCTACCTTATAAAGGGTGGAAGGCTGAGTCAACCTTGGGCCGGGCTCGAACCTGCAGTAATTGCAGGCTCTGTGTTCTAATAACAGGCTTCTCTACTGCCTGAGCTATCCCGGTCTTGGATGAGAAGTGAAACATCTTCAAAGAAAAACCAGAAAGTCCAGTTGCCACTTGGAAAAAAAGCACCTTTGGGATAGTAAAGAAATTATTCCTTTATTATATTTTAATATTCCTTGCCACTGTTTCACTTACTGTCACCCTTTTTTCCTCTAGAACATTTTGAAAACAGTATCCTTGAAGCGATAAATTGGCAGCGTAATTTGAGAGGGGAAGTGTGTTTCACAGGTCACACAACACGATTTAAAATCCTAATTTTCATTTAGAAGTTAGAACAAGTTTCAGACACAAAAGTGTGCAAAAAAATACAAACGGGGGTACTAGGAAGAAGCTTGATTTCGCCCGACTCCTTTTTAAAATGTTTGGATCCCCATGAAGAAAATATAGGACGTGATATGATAGGAAAATACATCACTGCCTTTTCTGATCATTGATATAGTTTTGCACTAAATAATTGAAACAGTTTATCGGGGACTATTTGGCACCTGTCATATATGCATATGTAATATACACTCCAGCCACAAGGGGAAAAATAAGCACATTTTAAATGTTATAGGTAATGTATTTTCAGTCATGACTTATAGTTTGATTAAGTTACTTACTTCTGAATACCAATTTCAGACCATTCATTTAACAATGATTCAGAGTTATGATAGTTTTGGAAAAAGTGACTTATCACCTGTTCTCAAAGGTAAGGCCACCCAAAAAGGTTAAATCATGGCAACTGGGCCAAAGTTTATTAAACTGAGACTTTTTTTTTTATTGAAAAAGTTTTAGAAAACAAACAAACATTTTTCCCCCTTCTCCCCACCCCCTCAAAACCCCCTTCTCCCCTCCCTTCACCCCATCCCCGCCCCCCGGCTTCCCGGGTCAATCACAAGGTATTATTAAACATAAGCCAAACATAGACTAAAATTTTCCCTTCCAACCCAATTAACCTCATCCGAGTCTTTTCATTTCCTAACGTAACATTCTAAAATAATATAACATAACATATAACATAACATTCTAAAATAATACATCCTTATTATTCAAAGGCAATCTGATATCTCTTAATCTGATATCTATTTTGTAGATAATCAATCCATTTTTTCCATTCAATTAAATATCTTTCTGGGTATTGTCTTTCAAAAAGGCTGAGATTTTTGCCATCTCAGCCAAGTTGATAACTTTCAATATCCATTCTTCTATTGTAGGTAATTCTTTTTTCTTCCAATATTGTCCAATCAGCAGTCTTGCTGCTGTTATTAAGTTCAAGATCAATTTAGTTTCAGTTACCGTACAATCCTTTATAATTCCCAAAAGGAAAAATTGTGGCAGGAACTTAATCTTCTTCTTCAAAACATTTTGTATAATCCACCAAATTCTTATCCAAAAGGCCTTAATTTTCTTGCAAGTCCACCAGATATGAAAATATGTAGCATTATCACACTCACATCTCCAACATTTTGCTTGGATAATTTCTTAGGATCTAAATGCCATCTATAAAACATCCTATAAAAATTTTCCCTTAGATTCTGTGCTTGAACTTAAACTGAGACTTTTCATTACTCATCCAAGTGACGTCTTCAGTCAAAATGAAAACATTAAGTTCGACAGAAAGTTGTTGGAATGCACCAACTCTCACCATACCAACTGCAGGGTTTTCCCCCCCCAAAATGTATTGGAAATGTAAACGAAATTCAAATCCCTGCAGTTGGTATAGCGAGAAATGGTGCATTCCAACAATTCTCTGACTCTATGCTTAGTTGTTTTTTTTTTCATTTTGACTGAAGAAGTTACTTGAATTGAGTTACGGAACATCTCAGGTTTAATAAACTTTGGTCCACTTGCCATGATTTTTACCTTTTAAATATATTTTTTGGCCTGGATGATTGAATCTTCATTTACACAAAGGTGTGACCTTTGCACCAATCCCGTGGTCATGTGATCAGAATTTGGGCACTTGGAAACAACAGCTGCCTCCTGTTGTTGTGGTCACAATTTGTGGTCTCCGACAGCTGGCTTCTTACAAGCAAAGTCAATTGGTGGTGGTGGGGGGAAACGGGAGTCACTTAACGGCCGTAGTAAAAATAGTCATAAAATTGGGGCCGGTCACATGACTCACTTTATGACCACACTGAATTACAAGAGAAATTCTGGCCCCTAACTGGGACTCAGGGACTACCTGTATGCATTTATCCGCTCAAACTCATAGCCGGCACGGCAAAAGGGCATGAACAAAGAAACAATATGTAGTAAAATGATATTTTAAAAGGATAGCATTATCTGAGCATAAATACAAACCATTATTTATTTTAAAACCATTTTTTCTATAGCTGATAAAAGTAACAATGAATCTAAATCCATGTTTCTAATTACAGGCAGAGTCCTCAACTACTCTAGGAACTAGAGCAGGGGTAGTCAACCTTTTTATACCTACCACCCACTTTTGAGTCTCTGTTAGTAGTAAAATTTTCTAACCGCCCACCGGTTCCATAGTGTATCCGCCGTGTATCGTCGTCTGTGCATGCCTCTCGCGCATCGTGAATTGGGTTGGGGGGGCATCACCTACCAGCTCTGCTTATCTGTTACAGCTGGGTGGTGTGGTGGGAGATGCACGAGCTGTTCTGGGACGAGGTTCTTTTGTTTGCAGTCGCACTATAGCGCCATTTAGTTTCACTTACATAACGTGAAGTAAACTTACGCATGGACGATACAAATAATATATTTTCAGAAATTTAAATTGTCCCGGGGAATTTCATGAAAATGTTTTTAAATAATGCTATGAAATTTTTTTAAAGAGTCGATTAAATTAAAAAAAAAAAAGGAAAGTGCTTCAGTATTGGAAAAAACCCCTACGGCCCACCATGAATGCTGGAACGCCCACTAGTGAGCGGTAGGGACCAGGTTGACTACCACTGAACTAGAGATCAAATTGCCAACATAGGCTGGATCATGGAGAAAGGTAGGGAGTTCCAGAAAACATCTACTTCTGCTTCATTGACTATGCTAAAGCCTTTGATTGTGTGGATCACAACAAATTGTAGCAAGTTCTTAAAGAGATGGGCGTACCAGACCATCTTATTTGTCTCTTGAGAAACCTGTATGCGGGTCAAGAAGCAACCGTGAGAACTGGAGACGGAACCACTGAGTGGTTCAAAATTGAGAAAGGAGTCCGGCAAGGCTGTATACTATCACCCTGCCTATTTAACTTATATGCAGATCACATCATGAGAAAGGCAGGGCTAGATGAATCAAAAGTTGGAATTAAAATTGCCGGGAGAAATATCAACAACCTCAGATATGCAGATGATACTACTCTAGTGGCAGAAACTAGAAACTCTAGTGGCAGAGGAACTAAAGAGCGTCTTGATGCGGGTGAAGGAGGAGAGTGCAAAAATTGGCTTGAAACTCAACATTAAGAAAACTAAGATCATGGCATCCGGCCCTCTAAATTCCTGGCAAATAGATGGGGAAGAAATGGAGGTAGTGACAGATTTTATTTTCCTGGGCTCCAAGATCACCGCAGATGGGGACTGCAGCCAAGAAAGTAAAAGACGCTTGCTCCTGGGGAGGAAGGCTATGACAAATCTAGACAGCTTACTAAAAAGCAGAGACATCACCCTGCCAACAAAAGTGCGTCTAGTCAAGGCCATGGTTTTCCCAGTTGCAATGTACGGCTGGGAAAGTTGAACCATAAGAAAGGCTGGGTGCCAAAGAATTGAGGCCTTTGAACTCTGGTGCTGGAGAAGACTCCTGCGAGTCCCTTGGACTGCAAGGCGATTCAACCGGTCAGTACTAGAGGAGATCAACCCTGACTGCTCTTTAGAAGGCCAGATCCTGAAGATGAAACTCAAATACTTTGGCCACCTAATGAGAAGGAAGGGAACGATTGAGGGCAAAAGAAGAAGGGGACGACAGAGAACGAGGTGGCTGGATGGAGTCACTGAAGCTGTAGGTGTGAGCTTAAATGGACTCCAGACGATGGTAGAGGACAGGAAGGCCTGGAGGAACATTGTCCATGTGGTTGCGATAGGTCAGACACGACTTCGCAACTAACAACAACCTCAACTTATGGCCACAATTGACCCCAAAATTTATGTTGTTAAGTGAGTTTTGCCCATTTTATGACTTTTGTTTTGTTTTGCCACATTTGTTAAATGAATTACCGCAGTTATTAAATTAGTAACCCGGTTCTTCCGTGAATTGGGTTTTCCCATTGACTGCTTATCAGGTCACAAAAAGGGATCACATGATCCTGGGACGCTGCAACCGTCATAAATATGAACCAGTTTTGCCAAGCATCCAAATTTTATTCACATGACCATGGGGATGCTACAACGGTCACAAATGTGAAAAATAGCAATAGCGTTTACACTTATATACTGCTTCACAGTGCTTTATAGCCCTTTCTAAGCAGTTTACGGAGTCAGCCTATTGGCCCCCCAACAATCTGGGTCATCATTTTACTGACCTCAGAAGGATGGAAGGTTGAATCAACCTTGAGTCTGGTGAGATTCGAACTGCCAAATTGCAGGCAGGGGGCAGGCAGCAGTAGCAGCCTGCAGTACTGCACTCTATAACCACTGCGCCACCATAGCTCTAAATCTAAGTGCTCATAAGCCACTTTTGTCAGTGCTGTTGTAACTTTGAACGGTCGCTAAACGAACTGTCGTAAATCGAGGACTAACTGTACCAGGCAGAGAAACATTACTGATAGCTGAGACCGTGAAACAAATATTACAAAGTGACAGAGAGAAAAAAAGTGTATTGCTATATCAACAATGGCTGGCTTCTTAGGAATACTGTAAAGGTTCCCCACGCACATATGTGCTAGTTGTTCCCGACTCTAGAGGGCGGTGCTCATCTCCGTTTCAAAGCCGAAGAGCCAGAGCTGTCCGAAGATGTCTCCGTGATCATGAGGCCGGCATGACTCAATGTCAAAGACGCATGGAACGCTGTTCCCTTCCCATTAAAGATGGTCCCTATTTTTCTACTTGCATTTTTTACGTGCTTTCGAACTGCTAGGTTGGCAGAAGCTGGGACAAGTAGCGGGAGCTCACCCTGTTAATGTGGCACTAGGGATTCGAACCGCTGAACTGCCGATTTTCGAGCCACAAGCTCAGCGTCTTAGCCACTGAGCCACCCTGAAGACACTAGTTAGATTTGGACAAATCTTTTTCCTTATTTAAGTGTTCTCTTTGGCAAAAAGAACAATTATTATTTGCCAATCAAACTGATGAGAAGCAAAGAACCGAGAGAGACAAGACATGCGTTTTCTAGTGCTTAAGTAGCATATCAACACCATGATGATGGACATACAATTGAATGTATTCCTAAAGGTCAACACCATTATTTCACAGCTCTCGCTCCAGAATTAAAGATAACAGGTCGCGACCTCCTGTGTAGCATTTTTTCAGGGTGTTTGAAGAGTGCTGTCATGTTCCCCCTTTGCTGTCTTATCTTAAGCCTAAACATCCTCATCCCGACAATCTGCCTTCATAAATCTTATCTTCCAATCCCCTGATAGTTATTGCTGCCTTTCTCTGATCCTGTCCAAATCCTTCTGGAAGTGTGGTCCCCAGATTGGGTGACTATTAAGGTGAGATGTCTAAATCAAAGCACCAAAATCATTTAATTGCAGTGTTTTTTCTAGGTTTTATTAATAAAGGTGTTATTAGCATGGCATCCATGACTCCTTTTAAAAAGAAGTTCAGGAAACAAATGTTTTCTTTTTACCCAAAGTTTTTTAAATATACAAAAACCGAGCCTTTTCAGAAAATGAACAATATGAAGCATATTCTGGAAGTCCTTGAATACGCTCGCAAAGAGTTAAGAAAGGAAACAAAACTCGAGCCAGAAAAGAAATGATGTAATCCATAAACCTGGCACTTGCCGAACATTATCTAGAATCAATGTTTGCTATTGTTTTAATTCTCAGGTCTAAATTTGTCTTGTATTATTCGATTAGTTGGTTTCCGACACATCGCATATGCAAAGGTAGGTATCATTTGTTTTTGTAACCTATGTACCACTTATGTAACTTTTACTTTGCCTGAAGCATAGGTAATCCTCAATTTACGACTGCATCTGAGCCCCAAATTTCTGCTGCAAAGCAAAGCAATTCTTAAAGTAAGTTTTGTCCCATTTTACAACCTTGCTTGCCACAGTCATTAAGTGAATCACTGCAGTTGTTAAATGAATCTGGCTCCCTCTTTAATTTTGCTTGACAGAACGTCGCAAAAAGTGGATCACATGAAGCCTGAGACATAGCAACAGTCATAAAAATGAGTCAAGCGGCTGAATTTTGATACGTGACTGTGGGGATGCTACAACGGTCGTAAGTGGGAAAAATGGTCGTAAGTCAACTTTTTTTCAGTGCCGTTGTAACTTCGGTCACTAAATGAACTGTTGTAAATTGAGGGCTACTTGTGTTTCATGTGTATGTGTGTCTCTGTGTGTGCAAAAGCCACTTTGCAAAGTTAGTGACTCACTCCCAAATTCAGAAAAGTTCTTATGAGCTCCACGCCAATTTCGGTGCCTGATTTTTAAAGGCAACAACCGCAATTTGGAAACAAGCATTGTGTCCTTACAACCTAAAACCACACTTTTCTTTGTAGGCACACGACATTTTGTATTCACCTTGCCCTCAACTGCTGTCGTGTCCCACTCCTCCGCTGATGGCCGGGTCAGGGAAATCCGAATCAGGCTTGCCTCTGCAGCTCTGCCCAAAGTCCTAGCAAAGTCCTCAGAGCAGGCAGGAGACCAGAAAGTGACTTCAGCAAGATAAGTTCGACTTTGCCTGACTCAGAGACTGCCAGAAAGCAGATCCTTTATATAGGCCATGGGGTGTGGCTCCATGACTCAGCACTCATTAAGGCCTGCCCCTCCCTTCCTTCTGTTGCCTCCGCCTATCCAGTCTTCTGATGCGAGGGTCACTCCAATCAGCAGCTGTTGGAAATAAACTTTCCTCAGGCTCACATGCTGTGGAGGAGGGGGAGGGGTCTAGCTGCTCCGTTTGCCTGGGCATGGAGCCAGGGCTGGGGCCGGAGATGCCCCTCCTCAGCCTGCTTGGGCATGGAGCCAGGGCTGGGGCCGGGAGATGCCCCCTCCTCAGCCTGTCTGGGCATGGAGCCAGGGCTGGGGCCGGGAGGACATTCTTCAGCGTTCGGAAGCAGATAAGCAGACCCCGGCTGCGGTGAGAGCGGGCAAGACACAACAACTGCTAACCCAGGATCTCTTCTACCAGGGTCACATTCTAGACTTAAGTTTTTGATTTTGGCTTCCTACACAACAAAACTTGTTGTGTGATCACTGCAAAAATGCATTTTAACCTTTTTTCTGGGGCAACAAACCCACCCAGCCTGTTTTCGCCAACATCCATCAACATCGTTCGAAGTTTCGCTCTGTCCGTTGGGGTTTCCATTCGCCCTAATTTAGCGCAACAACTCCCCCGCACTAATAGAGGTAGGCCTCGACTTACAACAGTTCATTTAGCGACCATTCGAAGTTACAACAGAACTGAAAAAAGCGACTCGTGACCGTTTTCCCAACTTTTTCCCGTTTTCCCACTGCAGCATCCCCAGGATCATGGTAATCAAAATTCCAACACTTGGCAACCGACTCATTTTTTGTTAAGTGTCTGGGGTCACATGATCCTCCTTTTGCGACCTTCTGATGAAGCAAAGTCCACGGGGAAGCCAATTTCACTTAATAACCCGGCTTACTAATTTACCACCGATTCACTTAACAACGGTGGCAGGAGAAAAAAATATCGTAAAACGGGGGCAAGCTCACTTAACAAAC
Source organism: Ahaetulla prasina (assembly GCF_028640845.1). Lineage (NCBI taxonomy): Eukaryota > Metazoa > Chordata > Lepidosauria > Squamata > Colubridae > Ahaetulla > Ahaetulla prasina. The sequence continues at coordinate 11,340,576 of NC_080542.1, read as the reverse complement.
TATTTCCCTTAGCAAAGGGCAATCTTGGACTCCATTGTGGCCGTGAGTCGAGGACCTCCCATGTCTCAGACTGACGACCATCGCTGTTGCTCCCAAGATCAGGCAATCAACCTTCTGACAAGCAAAAGGTCAAGGGGGGGCAGGGGGGGAGAGAAGCCGGGATTCGCTTAACAACTAAGTCACTAACTTTTAACAACGGCAGCGATTCGCTTAAACCGCCCCAGCAAGTAAGACTGTCCAATAGGTCAAAGTTCCTTTAACCGCCGACTCGCTTAGCAACGGCAAAGGCCCCCCCTCCATTGTGGTCGTAAGTCGAGGACCACCCGCATACCAAATGGCTGGATGGATCCAAAGGGCGGGAGGGGGGGAAGCTACATTAAGTCAGGCTGGAAGGCCTCGTTGGACCCCTCCTGAGAGGGAAGGGTCGACCAGGCAGCTGCCCCCCCCCCGCCCCCTCCGCGGTTTAATGGCGTTTCTTACGAGGCGATGGGATCTTTGGAAGTCCGTCAGGCCTCCGAGGAGGGGATCGGAGGATGCTCTAACGACCAACCATCCTCCCCACCAGCCCCCACCCACCCCCGTCCCAATCGCGGCCGGGCCTATTTCAACCCCCAGCCGGGAGTCCGGCGGGTTTAAGGTGGGAGGAAGCGACCCCCGTGTCCGCTCTTCCGGCCGGCCCCCTCCAAACCCCCCCCCCACACACACACAAAAAAAACCACCACTCCGCTCCGGGCTCTCTTGTCTCGCGCGCCTGAGGCCTTGCTGACCTGCCAGTTGCTGTAGAGGCGCGTGACGCGGCGGTAGTACGCCTCGCGGTCCAGACTCAGCGCCATCGGAGCGGCTTCCCTCACGCGTCGCCCCGCCTCCCCCGCTCGCTCGCTCGGCCGCCCGCCCGCGCCGCCGCCGCGACCTCTCTCCTCGGGGCGACCCCGGAAGTGGAAACTCTTTTTCCACCACATCCTCCCCCCTCCCTCACACTCTTCTCGCGAGACTTATACCGCACGGCTTGCGGTTCACCTTCGCGCGCGTTCTCCTTTTACCTTTAAGCGGAATAGAAACGCCCCTTAGGATTTCACCTCTTTTCCCTCCTCCTCCCTTCCCCCCCGCCTCACGACTCTTTTATTATTTAACTTTGGTTGCTTATAAGCATTGGTTTATTTCATTTTATTTATGCGTTTAATTTTATCTATTTAATTTTATTTATTTTATTTATTGTCAAGCAAGCAGGCGTTCATGTCTTCCATCGTTAGCGTTAGCAGGCAGCGCGCGCCCCTCTGGGAGCCCTCCTGTCCTTGAAAATATATTTTCATATTTATTTAGTTTGTGAAACATGTACAAGATAACAGATACTATATATATAATAGATTATATATATGTATATATATATGTGTGTGTGTATGTATATGTATATGTATATCTCAAGTCCTTCTGCCGCGAGCTGAAGACGTTGCTGTTTCGAAGAGCAGGACTAGCTTGAATGTAGTTTTATATTGGGATTTTTTAAAAAAGGGGTTTAAATGAGGTTTTAAATTTGTACTTAAAAGTTAGAGCATCAATTGAATTTAACTATCTATTCTTTTAGCTGTTTTTTATGTATTATATGTTTTCTATTGTTGTTTTTTTTGATTGTTTTTTTTTTGACGCCCTGAGTCCTTCGGGAGATGGGCGGTATACAAATATAATAAATAAATAAATAAATAATAAATTATATATATATATATACATACACACACACACACACACACACACTGCTCAAAAAAATAAAGGGAACACCTACCCAACACAATGTACTGTATTTTTTTTTAATTTGAATTTATATCCCGCCCTTCTCCGAAGACTCAGGGCGGCTTACATTGTGTAAGGCAATAGTCTCATCCTATTTGTATATTTATATACAAAGTCAACTTATTGCCCCCCCCTCAACAATCTGGGTCCTCATTTTACCTATCTTATAAAGGATGGAAGGCTGAGTCAACCTTGGGCCTGGTGGGACTCGAGCCTGCAGTAATTGTAATTTAATAAGAATATTTCATTCCTTCAGATCTAGGATGTCTCAGTATTTTTGTGTTCCCTTTACTGTATACTGTAAGACATCCTAGATCTGAAGGAATGAAATATTCTTATTAAATACAGTGCATTGTGTCTGTCTGTCTATCTATCTATCTATCTATCTATCTATCTATCTATCTATCTATCTATCTATCTATCATCTATCTATACAAACGCATGAGGAGGAAAATAAAACTGCGGAAGAAGTAATACAAATTGCTATTTTTAAAGAAACAAGAAATACTATAAAAACATGTATAATGTATTATATACGCTATATATTATATAGAATAGAATAGAATTTTATTGGCCAAGTGTGGTTGGACACACAAGGAATTTGTCTTGGTGCATATGCTCTCAGTGTACATATATATATGTATGTTTTGATTTACGAAAACATATATATATATGTGTGTGTGGATAGATAGTGATATATATAGAGAGAAATACGTATATATGTGATACAGATATTGAAAAGTATCAGTTTTATTATTTCTCCCGCGCTTTTTTCCCCCCCTTAAGAGAGCGATGGACTGAGAGGACTACGCATGCGCAAGCGGGTTGACTTTCAACCGGCTCCCTCGCTTTATCGGATTCAGGCTACCGCGCGCCCCTACCACGTGACCCCGAATGGCGCGAAGGGTTTTGCGGGCCGCGCGACCTCTTTTCCGCTTTTCTTTTGGCCCGCCTCAGGCTCTTCTGTAAGGCGGGAGGGGAGGGAATGTTCCCCTTCGCTATTGCCAAACGGACACGTGATCTCAGGAAACATTTGTGAGGAGAAAACTTACGCATGCGCTTTTAGGGCAAAGCGCTCTAGTGATACTAACAGAACGATTTTTTGAGGAGTTAAATTTTTTTTGAGGAGTTAAAAAAAACCTGCGTTCACCAATGAAAAGTCAGGGTCGCCAACGCTTTTTATTTTCTTTTTATCTTGCAATGTGGGCCTTGGGCTACACTCCCTAGTTGCCCCCTAAGCCAACATTTTTTTTTCCCTCAGCCTCCATTTACCCATCTTTAAAGGTTGAAGGGCCGTCTTTTCATTTGGACATCAAATCTACGGGTAGATTTAAAACGTAAAGCGATTTTGTAACTCCCTGCTCGCTACCCGTCATCCCCCCCCCCGCCATCTTTCCCAACGTAAATAAGTGATCAAAAAAAATTTGTCGTTTTTGACATGATACTTTAAAGTGATCCCGGAATTATTGTATCCCTGCATAGAGACGCTCTAATTTTTGTAGCTCTCGTGTCAAAAGTCCATTTACTGCCCGGGGCTACCTGAATATTATTTGGCGCATGCGCAGAGTATATTCAGATCCAATGGTGGCTGCTTAAGAGGAAGTTCCAACGGGAGATTTCACCTGCACAACTCTTAAAAAGTGTGTGTGTCTGCTTTACAAAGAACACAAAATTATTTTCATTACAGGAAAACTCAAGCTGGCCTTTCATACAGGTTTTTTTTTGGGGGGGGGAGTAGAAAAAAGTAGAAAAAGTAGAAATTACAGGTAGTCCTCAACTTACAACCACAATTGAGCTCAACATTTCTGTTGCTAAGCGAGACATTTGTTAAGGGAGTTTTGCCCCATTTGACGACTTTGCCACAGTTGTTATGCGAGTCACTGCAGTCGTTAGGTGAGTAGCACCGTCGTTAAGTGAATTTGGCTCCTTTCCCCCATTGATTTTGCTTGTCAGAAGGTCGCAAAAGGGGATCACAGGACCACAGGGGTACTGCAACCGTCATAAATACGAGTCAGTTGCCAAGCGTCTGAATTTTGATCATGTGACCCAATGGTGTGTGAAAAACAAGTCATTTAAGTCCCTTTTTTCAGCACTGTTGTAACTCTGAACAGTCACTAAATAAACTATTGTAACTCAATGACCACCTGTATTCCCTCCATAGGCTCTGGAAGAAAAAGCACATAAAAATATAGTAACTGATGTTTAGATTTAGGGCAG